>NW_027110126.1:356550-390388 GCF_000696795.3 Halyomorpha halys | reverse complement strand
GGGGGGAGAGCCGAGTGGGGAACCCGTGCCCTCTCCCAAGATCAGTTCGCTCTCTTACGTCTTAGTGTGTGTACCTCGGTCGCTCTCGCCTTCCCAGGATGTGACGAAAAGTCAACTCTTATCACGTACTTTATCCTTTTTATTTTTTTGTTTCTTGTTTTGATTTTTCCCCTCCCCAACCATCAATGATGGAACAACAGCTTCAACAACAACAACAACAGCAGCAGCAGCTTCAACAACAACAGCAACAGCTTCAACAACAGCAACAGCTCCAACAACAGCAACAGCTTCAACAACAACCACAGCTCCAACAACAGCAGCCACCACAGCACCTCACCTGCCATGACTGCGGTCTCGTGTTCGATACACATGATTCCTTAAACGTTCATTTGCATTATCATAAAGAGAACCTCCAAACCAAATGGGGGGCTTCAGGAAGCGAGGACAACAACAACGTGAAGAAGACTCGGACTCCGACGTCAGAGCCAGTGGAGTTCCAGTTCTTCGACTACTCAGAAAATAATTCAGCCTTCCAGAGAATCCAACAGAGGCAGCCCTCGTACAGGTACCAGCCTTACACATTTGATAGATTAGTTACCAGTTCTCAGGCTCAGTGTGACAAATGTGGCTACATCTGCGACCCGAGTATGCTCGCTGAACACGAAGCTTCAGTACACCCTCCGTATTTCGACTACATCAAAGAAGAACAGCAAGCCGAAATTCTCGATCTAGATTCCCAAAAAGTAGTCTACCAACCTCAGGGTGAAGAGAATCTTTGGCTTGATCGAAGGTACTTCAAGGAGGAAAATGGAAATCAGTCACCGGATTTCGCGAGTGTTTCAACTACGATGTCGTCGCCTACAAATTCTGTCGAAGTTCCATCATATTTCGAACCACCACAGGTGATGCAGTTGAGTTCTTCACAACTACCGAAATACCCCGTGTTGCCAAAGGGAGGAGGCGCGTGGAAATCAAATGAAGCGCGGCGGCCGAAGACTTACAATTGTAGTGCGTGCAATAAGTGGTTTACCAGCTCCGGGCACCTTAAAAGACATTATAACACCACACTGCATAAAAACGCGGTTAAGCAGAGTGGTGTAATGGATCCAGCTACGATGCCCATGAGCAGTCATCACCACCCCCCTCAATCATCACCACTGGAGGAGAAGTTCCACCAGTACCAGCCTCAGCCGGAGCCACAGGATGATTTCCAGGATTACTTTCCGTACCCAAATGGAATGCCCCCCCACACTTCGAATTTCAATGAGCCGCTTCCGAGTTTCTCTCAATTTCAGAGCTCGCTAAGCGGTTTCTCGAGTGTGGGGGGGCTATTGGCCATTGTGCCTGACCTCGAGGTGCCCGAAGTTACGTCAACGGAACAAACTGTAGTGCATAAGTGCGTAGATTGTGATAAAACGTTCAACAAGGCGTGCTACCTAACCCAGCATAACAAGAGCTTCCATTCAGGTGAAAAACCGTTCAAGTGCCAGAGATGCGGGAAAAGGTTCACCCAGGAGTACTTACACCTCGAGCACCTGTCTAAGCACGCCGGAGAAAAGCCCTATAAGTGCGAGATGTGTCCTAAGCAGTTCAACCACAAGACAGACCTCCGCCGCCATATGTGCCTACATTCCGGTGACAAACCATACGCTTGCGATTTCTGCGGAAAAGGTTTCATCAGAAAAGACCACATGTTGAAACACGCAGAAACCCACAAGAAGAAGGCCCTCGCGTCCAGCTACAAGAAAATGGAGATTGACCCTAGGCTCCATCTCAGGGTAATGTGAAAATTTAGTGCTATTTATATTACATGTGCCAAGGTAGCAATAATTTTCAAATGTAAATTATTAATGAAAAATCCATTCCATTTATCGAAACGAGAATTTTTGAAAAAGTACAAAATGATTTTTAATTAAATATTGATATTTTGAAGCATTAGGTGTAATTTAGAAATAGGTTGAAAATTGTGTCTCGTGACCCTTTTAACCCGAGTTTTTTGAGATTTTTATCGTTTGTTCTATAAAATTGCCAGGACCCGCTACACATTTTATTTATTTATATACAAAATTTTATGATAAAAACTTTTAAGTTTCCATACATATCAGTATTAATTAAAATGAAACAGCCCAGAACTGTGATATAAATATTGTAATTTTTGATTTGTTTTTACATGTGTTTAAGTTAAAATGTTTTATTGAACACATGAAGACCTACTACCTCGTAGAAACGTAGGATATTAAATGAAATATATATATGTATGTTAACATTTTTGTATACACTTTACAAGACTGAGAAACTTGTTTTATCTATAAAACAAATGTTCCTTTTCTTTTTTATTATTTTTAAGTTTTTAAAACAATTGATGGTTTTTGTTCCTGGAATTTTTTTAAATAGTTTTTTAATCGTAGTTGTTAAGTTAAGAAAGAAAATATCCTCTCATGTGGTTCTAGTATATATAAATATATTTTAGACTTGTATATATCATATAAATATATATAAATATATCAATATATATTGGATACTCTTTAAATGTATTTGATGATAATGGAAAAAGATGTAACATTTTGTGTACAGTGTTTTTGTTCTGGTTCCAAAGCAATATTTGTTTTCATAAACTGTTTTGTTAATTAGGTTTGAGGAAGATATATAAAAATTAAAAAAAAAAATTAAAATAGTAATAAAATTAAAAAAAACTAATAAAAAAAAAAATAAACCGAAAGGACAAGTTTGCAAAATATATGTGTATTTATTATTATATTTCACCCATTTAAATATATCATTTAACTATGGTAATTTATTTTTCAAAAAATACAGATATTTAAAAAGGTAAAATTCAGACATGATGTATTGTCTAAATTTAGATATAGTCATAAAGGTACTTTTATCAAAAATGAATTTATATAAAAGAGTAAACTATAATGAGAAATAATATTATGCATATATGAGGTAATGTATTATGAAACACAGAACTTTGATCAAGAGGCGAACGAAGAATTGTTTACGAACTTGAAACCTGTTCTTGAATCTCTACAACCTTAAACTAAACCACTATCGGCTCTAGTACGATCTACTACATTCTGGTTTATTGGTGCTTGTCTTCACTTTCCCTAGTTACAGTAACTATTATTTTCATTATTTTTATTTATAATATATAAGTGTGTCATAAGAAAGCAGTCAAAATGACGTCTCTATAGATTAGAATTGGCATAAACAATAATCTTATGACATAATATCGACTTATTTAGGAACAAAGTGTAATACTTTCGTTTACCAATTACTTAAAAGCCCAACGTGATTTTTCCTTTAGTATTAATATTGGAATATTAAAACATTAAGGTTAGCATACAAAATCCTTCTATTACCTGAAGCAACAGCATCTTTTTTTTTTTTTTAATACTTATAAATATGATTGAATATGGTTCACCTTCACTGATTCCGTATAAATAATACGTTTACTCAATCAACTTAAGGGTATCATTTAAATCAATTTAGTTTTAAATTTACCCTCTTGCTTTGCACAATTAGTTGTTACCTTAATGTATGCTTACTATTTTTCGAAATTTACTTATTCCAATTTCATATACAACTTCCATTAACTTCATAATATTCTGCCACTTCTTTGTATACGGTGAAGGGGACAAGACGTCAAAAATGATAAGATAACTTTGGAGAGGGACTAGGTTGATAAATTCACTTAGTAAAAGGATATCAAACTTCTAATGAATACACTTTTTCTCCAAGAAGAGATTTATTAAAAACTATCTATTGCTTTATATCTCGTAAAGTAGTAAATTTTGAGAGAGTCTCGATCGTATTTGTGGAAACATTTAATAGCGACGCTTCATACAGAAATCCTGGCTCACACTCATCGTAAGTATAACAGGTAATATCTTAATTAATCCTTAAAAGAATTAAATAATAATCCACATGTACATGAAAGATGAACTTTTTAAATTAGCTTATTTTATTTGATGTCAAATAATTGATTAATTTTTAATTAATGGTTATATTTTTTTTTCCTTTTTTGACATTTTACTGGCATTATACTATTATACAAAAGTGAAAAAGTACCATGACATAAGAAGTTAGTAATATATAATAATTTAATTAATTAATCAGATTTTTTTATTTTCATAAATTATCAAATCAAATTATAAAAACTTCGTAGATGTAACTTGTAAACTTATTAAAGTGAAGTACAAGTTAACAAACGCCCTAATTTAGCAAATTAATAACTAACATATAATAAAAAGATATTGTAGGTAATAATATATTTAATAAGTACTTAATTTTTGTTAGTTTAAAATAAAACATTGTAACCATTTAAATTAGCAGGTTAAGTAGTAAATATGAAATGACCAAAAAGCAAATAAAAGTACATAGCAAGACGTCATTGGGAGGATTGCACTGCCAGGTCTTGTGAATTCGGGCTTTGATAGGCTAAATTGGTAAAGAACCTTACTGTTTACTAAACATCAATATTGTAACCCAAAATTATCTGATTCTTATTTTATTCTGACATTTTTTGAAAAAATATCTGAGACATGTCAAACAAATATTAAAAAAAATATAATCATTACTTTTTTTTTTTTTATTTATGTCACAAGTTATTGGAATTTACTAAAATATTTCGGAAATTTTTACTATACGAGTCTTTAACCCTCTCATTGATGGATACAAGTGCATTAAACCAAATTTTATTGTTCTCCGTTTTAGGTTTGATAAACAGTATCAAAGGGCTAATTGGCAAGTTCCCATTTGAATAGGTCTAATAGAAAAGGTATCACCATATTAATTTATTGTTATAATATTTATTAAATGAAATTAAGCATCACTTTAAAGATAGATTATTAATAGGAAAAAGATGGCTCTAATAATAAATTTTTGTTATTAAACATCACTTTGAAATAATTTTCATGGTTTACAACTAAGAAAATAAATAAATAACAAACCCTTTATCAAATTCAAATGAAATTAGATCTCACTTAAAGATGGATTTATTAATGAGATAATAATATTAATAAATAAGAAAATAAATCCACTTTTAGGCTATACACCCTGAAAACAAAATCATATATTTCCCCACTGTATTTTGAAAAAAAAACAACAAAAAAACAGTATTTTAAAAAATATTAATGGGTATAAGTCCAATAGAAAGGGTGCCTCCATAAAAATTAATTTTAACACTTTTTTTAAATGAAATTCGATCTCACTTTAAGATCGATTTTAGGGGTTATAAATAAGAAAAGAATCAATACTTTTTTTTCAGTGACAAAAATAGTATTTTAAAATTTATGGATTGGTATAGCTACATTTTAAAAAGTGTAATAGAAAGGGTGCTACCTTAAAAATTAATTTTCTTACTCTATATCAAATAATGTTCAAACTCACTTAATGATGGATTAATAAAAATGAAAATATTGGATCCACTTTATTGGGGTCGTAATAAACAATATAATAAGAAATATTAATTAATATAACTCCACTTCAATAGGTCCAATAGAAACCGATTTAAAGATGGATTAATAAGATAATAACATTAATAAATAGGAAAATAATTTTTTCCCCACTTTAGATAGAAAAACAACAACAGTATTTTAAAAAAATTTGTTTTGTACAGGTCCAAAACAAAATAAAGTGTACCTCCTTAAAAATTAATTTTAACAATTTTTATAAAATGAAATTAGAACTCACCTTAAGAACGATTTTAGGGGTAATAAATAAGAAAAAAAATTGTTTTATAATTATATTTAAACTTAATTAGGGCGACAATAAACAGAATTTTAAAACTTATCGTCTGATAATTTATTTCTACATTATTTGAGTCAAAATAGAAAGTATTCCAAAAAATATTAATTGATATAACTCAAATTCAATAGGCCCAGTAGAAAGTATGCTGTCTAACAAATTAATTTTTACTCTTATTATAAATGAAATTTGGCATCAATTTAAGATAGCTTTTAGGAGTTATTAGTAAGAAGAAAATCAATCAAGTAATTCTTTCATTGCACAATAAAATATTTTAGTAATCTACCAAATTTAATCATAAAACTGACTTTTCTACATAATTCACAGCATTATTAAAAGTATTTTAAACAACTGAAATTTTTCCAACAATTAAAAAATACATTTTAAATTACATAATAATCATTATTATTAATATGCAAGTAACCTAATTAAATAGTTAATGACTTGATTATAATCAGTAAAAATTTTAAAATAAAGATAATTTCCATAAATGATGTTCATAGATAAAAAAAGATACAGAATAAATAACTAAGGGATGATTAATTATATTTGCAATTATAATTATTCAGTAAAATTCTTCAATAATATTTAATTTTATCCTATATATAACATACAATATTGGAATGTTGATATGTCTTATGTTACAGAACAAAAGTTATTACGACGTTCTTAGTTTTAATAAATAAAAAAAAAACCTTTTTACTAGAAGATAATCTTCAAAGCAAATATGATTAATTATTTGTTTTAAAGAACATAATATCTTATTTATCTACCTTCTGTAACAGTGAAAAAAAAAATCCTTATTCAATTATTATTATTTTCTACATTACACCACAGACGCATTGGTATAGGTGAAAATAATTTATTTTTGAAGAACTACTTTAGCCACAGAAAAAAAAATACTAATACATATTTATTTATTGGCTCATTCCTTAACTTTATTGGCAATAAAGAAAAAATAACTTTACAGCGCAATGGCCAGTTTTCCTATATTAGTAAAATTCTTCAATAATATTTGATCTTAACTTTTATTTAATCTCGAATATGTATATGACACATAAAATGGATTATTACAGAACTCCAGTTCAAAAATTTTATCGTTAATATAATATACAACATTGGAATGTTGATATGTCTTATATTACAGAACAAAAGTTATTACGACGTTCTTAGTTTTAATAAATAAAAACAACCTTATTATTATAAGATAATCTCAAAACAAAATAAACCCCTTTTCTCCCATTTAAAAAAAAATATAGTGTAAGAGTATTATTTGAATTTTTGCACAACTTAGATTAATAAACACACATTTTGCTATTTGTTTTATCTATTCTGACGAAAGCTTAAAAATTTCAGCATTATTATACTTTTTGTAATTAAATATACATGAATATTTTAAAATAGGTTTAATAAAATTGTCAGATAAAATGTCTTAAATATATTTTTTACTTCAATTCAACCATCAGGAAATAATGAAACAGTGTGGCCTTCCAAACTTCATTCGAATTGGATGACGTTTGGTCGTAAAACATAGAAACACAAGAAAAAAAAGCTCTTGTATAACGTTAAAATGATTGATTAATTATTAATCTTTTACCTTCAACCAAGAGTCAATTAACAATACTTAATATCAACATTATTTCTTTAAGAAAAAAAATTCATAAGATTTTTTTTTTAATAATTCACGATATTTGACCTGAAATTTTATGATTTCAAAAACGTCATACTATAAAAAAAAAAAAAAACAGTTCCCTTTTATTTTATTATTAATTTTATTTACAAACGTTTCAGTTCTTAAAAATTCCACTTAAATAGCTGTGCCTTTAAACTCTAATAAAATTTAATGTTTCAATTAAAAATTAATCTTACGAAGATGATTGCTTTTAGTTTAGAAATTTAAAAAAAAAAATTAAACAAATACTTCTACATTATAAAACTACACCTTCATAGGCGTATGTCTGTGTAAGTTACATTTTCTACTTAATTTTGGAAATGCGAACGAAAATAGAAATATATTCATAACAGATTAAAATGTTTTGTAATAAACAATCTATTCCGATGATTTAAAGGAGTAACTCAGAAAAGGCGTTAAAGCATTAACAGAATTAAAAATTGTAAATTATCTTAGCCAGGAATCAACAAAAAATATTAAAAAATAAAAAAAAACTCTATTTCGTTTCGGACCAAAAGTATTTTGACTAGTCGGTTATAATTATTTTGGAAATGTATATTTACATCGTATTTTAATATCCTTTTAATTCGAATTTTTATTATATGAATTAATTACACCTGTTCATATAGAGTATCGAAAGCTTCAAATATCTACTGTCACAAGAATATACATCCGAAAAATAAACAACGCCACGGATACGCAAATATTTTTAAATAGTTATTTTAGAAATATAAATTGAGTAATTATTATCAACTTTTTAAAAAAAAAATTTTTTTACGAATATTTATTTTAAAAGTTAACATCTTCCCGTCCCCCTTTACACGCCACTATCCCTGCTGAAGACCTGAAACTCAGGTTGAAACGTCGGCATAAAATAAATAAATATTGTTTTGTTTATTTATGTTGTTCTTTGCTGACCGCACCCCCCCACAAACTTCTTCAAGCATTTATTTTAAAAAATTGCTATAATTTTCTAAAATTAAACATTTTTTAATATTTGAAGTAAAACTAAGAGCTCCACATTCCTGAAAGGTTCAGAAAGTTAACTCAATAATGAATCGTAAACATTTATTTATAAAAGTAGAAAACAAACCTAGCAGAATTTAATGCTTTTTTAAATAAACATAATCGGATTCAGTTCACAGATACTAATCAACAGTTACCTAAAATCTCTATTTATGTTGATTACTTAGCAAAGAAACCAATAAATATAATTAAGAATCCACAACTAATCGAATATATTCAAGTGTCACTTACTATAAATATATTAATTTATTAATATAATAATTCATAGATAAAAAACAATTGAAACATTAAAACTCTAAACAAACGTTGTAGTTTTAAATACAATCGTACATTATTTTCACCGACCCGAAGTTATAAGAACTAAGTCCTATTTACTAATAAATAATAATAGGTTCCAAGCCACACTGGAAGGAATTCTTCGCCCAGGAAGAGACCGGGCATATTATCGGAGTAAGGTCCAACGAATTCTTTTTCAGTGAGATCAGGTATCTTATTATCAGACTATCGCATCACTAAAAAAGAATATGGAACATTCTTAAAGTTCACCTACGGAAAGTTAAACATTAAAATACTTTGAATTAATTACATAATTAATATAAAATATTGAAATTTTTCATTAATAATTACTACGTATTATTTATAAGTTAACATTTATTTATTTACTATACAAAATACCATATAAAAGAAATTCAAATATAATTTTAATTTCAAAAACAATTTTAATATGTCAAAAATGTCGAAATTATTTTGGTGATATATATCTTCTAAAACAGAGTTTTTAATTATTCATCAGGTAGGAAGTTTAAAGATGAAAAAAAAAAAGTTAAATAAAATTAAGATTTTAATCAATGAATCATTTTTAAAATATATTTTTACCTAAACTATTTCTCAACGTGAAGTTTTGCGATATATATAGCTAATCGTATTAAATAGCATTAATTAATGAAAATTATATAAAATCAAAGCTGAAGAAGTGGCTTATTTTATTCTGTATCTCAATATCTCAGATTAGATTTGAAATATTTTAATTTTCTAAACTATATTCCTAAATACTTTATCATCATTGTCATGCTGAAATGTAAACTCGGCAAAAGAGTTATTTATTATTTTGAATAAAAAAAAAAAATACATCACCCGCTCGAAATGTAAAATACAAAAAAAAATGTTAATTAAAAAACATTTTTATAAGCTATATTTCATCTAAGTAATTATTTGTTAAATTGAAATTTTGCTTTGAGTATATCAAAGCTATTTGATAAAAAGAATATAAAAATTTTTTAAGCAGTTTAATTATTTTTAAAAAAACTTTATTGCAATTTACAACTGTACATAATTATACATAGAGATACTACCCATCGGTAGCACTCTAATGACATTTTTACATTAGCAGGTCTCGTGGGTATCTTCTTTTCAGGGCCAAAGATTGTCAAGAATGGAACAGGAAGCAAGGTTTGGGAGTTTATAATGGAAGGAATGATATCTGGTTCGGGCTAGATCGGTTACATATGGGACATTAAGGTCTTTATGTATGATTTTATTTGTAACAAAATAAGGAACGAGAGGTATTCAAAGTGGAGCCCCAAAGCTCAACTCCGTATGTTTAGATTTGACCATTTTTACTTAATTAATTCATGCCTGACAAAAAATGACCTATAATCCAACACTACAGTAATAAAATTCAGCTTTGAAACATTTTGAGCTATTCAAAATAACAAATAAACATGTGACAGACTGGGGTTCTCAATAATGCTTCGTATCAAGTATTAAATATTTCATTTTTTTCAACTCTTTCGGATTTGGTCTTTTCCCTTACCTGTTGGGTATGTTGAGAACTAAAAATAAGTGTCTTATTCAAATATTAATTCTGAAAAACTCAGATATAATATTATTATATTATTCGCATAATAATTATTTATATTAAAATTATATCATTAAAACTAGGGTTTTAATAATAATTAATATACGTGACCGTCGGGTGACGGGAAACGTGACCGCCCCTACTTTCCTATAGGGATTGTTTTTGGAGTCCGACAAGCACAAATTTCGTACCCTTCTGTAAGTGATTTTTGGGAGAACCCTTGCATTTTTTAAATTGTGTTTCTTGAGAGATTATTTTGTTATTTGATTAGGTACTACAAACTGCTTCGTATTCAAGGTATATTACTTAAGTTGTTATTATTTCAAGGTTTTATCGGAACACAGATTTCAAATTCCCCACAAGGCAGATCCTTCTTTTTTTTTTCTTTTCTTACGTCGGCCCAACACTCCCTATGGAGTCCTACACTAGATCCTTCTTTTATCCTTGATTTTTTTAAATCATCAATACTATTATTTTCGCCATAAAAATATATAATAAATATATATACCACAATAAACCCTGTTCTTCAGGATTCAACAGCGGCTTGAAGCACCAAAAGGATCGTCATAGTTTTAAAAAACCCAAAATAAAAATATTTTTTTGGGATTCTTGCCCAAAATTATAAAAAAATATTTTATTTTTATTGTTATATCTTTTTAGTAAAATTGTTTTGTATTAATGCTAAAATAAATAAATTGTCAAGAGTTTGGTTCCTTTTTATTTCAATTTGAAAATTGTTTTTGCTTAGTGAAAATTTGGTCTACGAAATTTCTGATTATTTATGTATTAATCATGAAGAATTATTTATATTTTTGGGTTCCTGAAAAATTAAAAAATCGGGTTCATTCCTCTTTGCACGATTCATATTATATATCAAACAGGACTCAAATAAATTATTATAAATTTGTACAAATTTAATTAAGTAAAATGAATATTCAATAATTTTTTTTTTAATACTACATAATAAGGCATTGTTGGGGGTTAATGGAAAATAATCTAAATTTAATTTGATCACTTTTTGCAATTCCACGTCTCATATTAATCATACAATAACAAATTTAAATAACAGCAGTAAATAGTTCATCAAATGTCATTTTCATGAAATATTGTATTGAGGACTAATTACGTAAGTAGAGATTATTAAAAAATATTGAAAGACATAATGATCTCGTTTTCGTTTTGAAGTGGAGTGAATCAATAGGTAATTTTTTTTATTATTTCCTCTTTAATCAAACACTGATTTAGAGATTTTAAATTTATATTATAATTTTTTTTTTTTAACGATCAGCTTATAACGAGAAATTACGATACGAAATTTACAACAAGGTACTCAATGAAAAAAAAAAAAGACAGAAATAAAGAAGGTAATAAGAAGGGCCCCAGACAGCCAAGGACATCCCGATCCCCGGTGCCAGACTGTGGCCTGCATCTGCTTACCAAAACAGTCTATCCCTTCCAGCTCCAATTAGAATTAAGGGATAATATTAATTAATAGATATATAGAGATTATGATTGGGATACTATTCTTAAAAGAGGAGAGTAACGTAATCATGGTGTTTCCTAATTTTCTACAATATCTACGTTAATTAATTTCATTCCTGCGTTAAGCAATACAATACATAAAAATCATTTAGAACATAATTTCGAGGGGGAAAAAAATTACGTTAGAATGAAAGTTAAAAACGCAGTACTTCATTATTGGATCCAATCACTTTAAATTAATTTTGATTTGCTGTATTTTATACCTTATGTACATTACTGTATTTTAATACCTCATTTTTATACTTTATAACCAATCATTCCCGTATACCGAAAATTAAAAGTATGAATATGACACGGGAATGATAGGTTATAAAATATAAAAATAAGGTTTTAATATTCAGTAATAGGGATAAAAATGAAATGTGATTGCAGCCAATATTTAAGTACAGCATTTTAAACATACATTTTTTTCTAATTATAGTACAAGAGATCGGTGAAAAAAAGCTAGTTATTTCACCTCAATTTTTGATTAATTTAATACAAATTATGTATAATTACTAGTAAAAATTTATGGGAATGCCAAGAATAGTTAGTGGAATACTAACTAGCAGCTGTTTCAAAATTTAAAAATAATAATTTTTCAATTGTAGCTATACATCTTTGAAACAAACTACAATACTAGAAAAACTAATAGGACATCATTTAAAGTAGAGTCAATTTTCTAAAATATGAGACCTAATACAGCTATTTACGTTCAATAGTTTATAAAAAAAGCACCATTTCGTATAAAATGCACTAGAAAATCAGTGAATTAATTTTGAAAAATCTATAACTCAAAAACCATTTGACATACATATGTCAATTAGCACTCAAATTAAGGTGTGTTTAATTTACTATAAAGTAGTTTATGACCTCTAACTTCGATAGTTCTATACAAGGTAGTATTTATAATACTAAAAAAAAAATATATTTTTCATTCGGAGCTCTATATCTTTAAAACCACAAACAACACTAGGAAACCTAAGAGGACAACATTTAAAGTTCAGTAAATTTGCTAAAATATGAGCCTTTATAGATACCTATATACGTTCAATAGTTCCCACGAAACTTAAAAGAAACATTTCATAAAATTTAACAGCAATATCAGTAGTTACTTAATTTATTGTGGGAAATCTACATCTCAGTAAGGATGAGACGTACATATGTCTATTTGCACTCAAAATAAAGTTAGTTAAATGTACTAAAAAGTGGTTTATGGCCTTAATCTTCGTAGGAGTAGTAGTTTTCATGATATTGGCTTAAAAAAAAAATTGAATTCTAGTATGTAATATTCTACAATGTAATGTCTAGAATTTTACAATGTAATATACAGTGAAAATTGAATCAAATTAGATTAAGTGAAATTGTAGATGATTATAGGAAATTGATTAAGATATATTTTGACAATTTTAAAAGAGCCAGCAGCACTTTCATGAGATTATTAACTGTGATATTATAAAGACAGGAAACCGCTCGTCGATTCCGACTATTACAACATTTACTAGACAAACGGTCTGAACACTGTTCTACATGACTATTATAAGGCCTATCTAATACGGAGTTGAGCTTTGGGGTTCCGCTAAATTACGATTTAGTGAATCCAATCCCTACAGTCAAAAAATCTTCATGCTCCATTGTCACAAATCTAGTAATCCGTCAGGACTTCAATGTTCCATATGTTGCCAGGACCAGACACCAATCCTTCTTTCATAAACTTCCCAACCACCCAAATCCAGTTTTCTAACCTGGCATCTCCTTCATTACCTAATAATCCTCCTAGGCGTCTGAAAAGAAGATGGCTCCGAGATCTTCTCCTCTAGAAATGTTATTAAAGTTCTATTAATGGGTAGATTCTCCAAATGTTTGTATCATGTCATTATAATTTACTTGTATACATTTTTATAAAGTTGTAAAAACACTAAATACATTATTTTAAAAAAATTGAAACAGCCGTCAGTTTGTATTCCTCTAACTGGACTTGGCATACTCATCAATTTTGGATAGTAATTACATAAACTTTTCAATAAAGTAATAAAAAATTGGATTGAAATAACAAACTTTTTTTTCCACCAGGCTCTTGTACAATTAGTAGAAACCTTCACTATTAATTTTTATAATACGGGATTTGGCAAACGTAGGGATGATATGCTTCTTGCTACTACTCAGACTATTTAAGACAAATTATTCGCCATTTGAAAAAAAAAAGACAAAGAAAAAAACAAGCAAATATAGCACTAATCAAATTTGTACAAATAAAAACCAATTTTATTGTTTATGCTAGTTCGAAAATTAGAAGAAACATGCACAAATACAGTCAGAATTTCACGTTTATGAATTCAAAACCCTTGTATTTACGGAATTAGACAACATTAAATAATGTTTGTATTAGGACTATTCCACAACAATCAACAATTCAAAGTTCAATCTATATAAAAGTAATACATATGTGTTTTGTAATTTTAATGTTGTTCCCCTGTTAAGCACATATTAATTATTACTTATTAAGTACTTATTAATTAATTATATTAAGTAAATAAACACAGCATATTCATTCTTAACAGATTATTTAAAAGTTTTAATTGAATAAAACAAGTCATACTTTAATCAGTATGACAAAACTGTAAAGTGTAAATTTAAATAAAAACAACATCAATTATATTTAAAATATAGTCTAATATTTTTTATTGCTTCACTTATCATATTCTAAGTCAATCAAAAAGAATGTGAGGCAATATAAGTTATAGGATATACTTATATAATATATATAGATATAAATGAATATATATTATGAATAAATGAAAACAAAAATACGCTTGGGGGGTATAAGCTACAATAGCTATCAAAAAATCGGCTTTGGATATGACAACGGAATCAAATTTAGTGGCTTAAGGTAATTCTTAGTTTTCAAGTTATCATCGAAAATACACACATTAATAAGGTTCTCTTAGTTATAATAATCAAGTTATAACAACTAGTCTGTCTTGAGAATGGTTATTGATTAAAATAATAAAAAATTAAAATCTGTACCACTACCCATGAAGGGAGAGGGGTTCAGTACTTTGTAAGGAAGTACTGCTACTAGACCAACGGTTGTGCAAGGAGGTGATTTGGTCAGGATTACGCTCAAACTTTTTTTTCTGAGATTTTTATCCATTCAAGGGTAAAAAAGCTCCACTTTATGAGGCTGGATGGATCCCAGTAGGGCTCCAGAACCCACAGGGTTGACTCACGGCTACAACGTAATAGAAAATAATTATTTCCCGATTAAAATAATAATATTTTTAATTATCTAGAATTTTTTCCCAGTTTTAAATTTTTATCAAAAAATACAATAAATCCGAATTTTGAATAGCCTAACAATACTAAACAAGTCTATTTCTCATATCATCTAAATTAAAACTATAGATACAAATAATAATTGTTATAAAAAATCTGTTAAAACACATTTTTGAATTTTCAGAAAATTAATTAAATTTGATTTTGGTCCCCATTTGGATATCCGCCTATCATAAAAAAATAAAAAATTTATTAATAAAAAACTCCATTTTACAGTTCAATATCTTTTAACTTTTTTTTTTAAATGGTTAATTAATATTTACGCTAGCCGAAGAAGATATATACAATATACATATTACTGAGCAGTTAGTAAGAAACCAAATCATGAAACTTAAGATAGGGGTTAGAGTAAAGGTTTATTACCGTAAAAAAAAAATCTGTTTGTAAAAAAACAACATAAACAAAATGATATGCGTCGATGAGGGGGTTGTTTAAACATACATTTAAAATATCAATTTCTTATACGAGAATAACTCATGAACAGTTTAACACTTGATCGTGAAGAACTATTCAAGAAAAATGTTCGATTAGTACCTAATATGAAAATTGGAAACAGCATTAAAACAATTCTAATGGATACAGAGGTGAGCAAGAGTAACATTATAAGGTTTTATCTTTGAGCAAGGAAGCAATAAAAATATGATATATAACCATTTAAGTAACATGGTCATAGCCTGGGAGAGCGATTAAGGTTTATGAAGGGACTTAATAAATTCTGACACGCAAAGTGACACAGTACACAAGAGAGCATCCGATGAATCATGCAGTCACGAAGTCACCGAGTCTGCACGCATTCAACCATATTCAAGTTTAGACAGTGCATAACGCATCACATCTACTTACTAACAATCAAGTCAAGAAGGGGTTTGGGAAACGCCTTTCAGAAAAACAATATAAATTGATAAACCGTAAGATATTCATGAACTCACCAGGAATGTTTCATAATATAAAATTCACATAACTTCCATAAGTATATAGTTATAGTAATATAGAGCGATTAATACCCGAAATTACTTTACAATTACAATACAAGAATAAAACGTATTTGGTTTATACACGAAATAGTAATAAGAATATTCTAAACACTATCTAAATTGATAGATCTTTGACTGAAACATAATATGGAAATTAATAATAATTAACTAAATAAACATTTTTAAAAAAATACGACAATTACAGATTGATTAAAATAAGATTAAGAGAATTAAAAAGTTTTCTTTGATAGAAAATAAATGAAAAAATAATATAAAGCAGAGACATGAATAATTTTGTTTATTTACTATTGTTTTGCACATTTCATTCAGTTTATTTTATTACTGAGTGAATTTTATGTGAATTTGAACTTTTATCTATTATTCACATGTTAGTAACGAATAAAGGTGATTTCAAACCGAAAAGATTTTTTGTGTCATAAAATCGTGTATTTTTTGGGGTTCTGATTAATCGCCAAAGAGGATCTAACTACCAGCAAGAAGTTCCATACCTCATTGAGGTATGGTTTTACTTATCATCTTTAATTACTTCGTTTTATGACCATTTTTTCTTTTGTTTCTTCTCACCCTCACACAAGACTGAAAAGACAGAAAACTGCACGTCGATTTCGAATATTACAGCACATACTGTACAAACGGTTAAAACTTCCAATTCATTACAAAAGAAAGATCTGTATGACTGTAATAAGGCCAATCTGAAAATACGGGGTTGAGCTTTGGGGCTCCACTAAACCTTCGAATTCATCTCGAATCCAATCCTTACAAGCCAAAATCCTCAATGCTCCTTGCTTTGTCACAAATAAAACCATACATAAAGATCTTAATGTTCCATATGAACCACAAACCCGAACCAGATATCATTTCATCCATTATAAACTCCCTAACCACCCAAACCTACGAGTTTCTGACCTTTTCTGTTCCTAACAATCCTCCGAGGCGCCTGAAAAAAAGATGGCCACGAAACCTGCTGTGGAAAAACGTCATTAGAGTGCTACCAATGGGTGGTTTCTCTACACGCCTATATCACCCTATCATAACTGAAATCAAATTTACTAAATGTATAATTATGTAAAATTGTAAATTTCAGTAAAGATATTAAATAAATAATAAAATTTCCTCTCACAGTATTTGTTGGTTATTTTTAGACATATTCGTTTAGAAGGAATTGAAAAACTTAATACACCTCAGCTACCAGAAAGAGTTAGATAAAATATGAAGGCAGTAAAATTGATTTAACTGGATGTAAACTGCCCTCGGGAAATCTTCTAAATTGAATTAAATTAGTTAAGTCTGGTTGATTTCAATTAGAGCTGTTTGTAGCTGAGGGTCTCACGACTGTATCGGCGCCGGTTAGAATTCAATTCGTCCTGGGGCCATGGTAGACTTCTTTCATTTCTGTGTTGGTCCCACGAAATGAAAAATTAAAATCCTCTCCATGGTTAGAATCGGATGGTTAGCTCTAGACAACCTTCCTTCCACTCCATCCCATCGGTCAAAAATGACTAGGAAGGATGCCAAAAAACTTTAAAAAATAGAAGTGTAAATAAAGATACATAATGTAAATAAATATAATTATGAGAGATAGTTGACCGTGGATGATAAATGAGGAGAAGATGGTTGGGGGTGCGGTCAATGAAACACAAATAAGTATGACTAACTTATTTGTGTTTCATTGACCGCACCCCAACCATCTTCTCCTCGTAAATAAATATAATGATAAAGGGACTAAGATGACCAGACAAATAACTTTAAATAATTTGATAAATTTTGAACATATTTTTCTTAATACATTTAGTAAAAATAAATCTCATTGTCTGAAATTTGTAATTTACTTAAAATATCGTCCCTTAAGCTGTGTGTAAGCACGAAAAAATGAATAGTAAAATTTAAAAAAAAAAATTAAGGGACTATTTTATGATAGCTACATATTTTTCTTTAACTACAGGAATTTTTTTTGAGATATTCTAGAACGAAACATAGATTTATTAAATATATATATATATATTTTAATAATAATAATGAAGGCCTAACGAACTAAAAGGTTCGATACCGATACCACCAAACGCCCTCTGCATACATCCTCTAGACCCAGTTCTACTAAATCAGTTTTAATGCAATCCTCCCATCTACGTTTCGGTCTACCAGTCGGTTCAGTCTACCAGTTATTAACATTTTAGGGATCCGCTCGTTACTAAGCCCTACCATGTTATACGCCACAACGCTATAACTTGAATTATATTTACCAGGTGTAGGTCTCTTAATTCAGCGTTGTTTAATCTTCTAAATTCTCCGATTAATTTATCCTTTTTCAATATAACATATCTTTTGATAGAGGAAATAATTTTTCAAATATACGAGGTGTCAGTCAGGATATTGTCTTTTTTAATGTACGTATTTTTAATTTTTATAATTTATTCCTTTATATTAAATCTATTATGCTTTTCAATCAAACTTTTTTTTTTTTACTCTAAGATTACTACGTATTTCTTTGTATTATCAAGGTAATAGTATAAATATGTTGAATCTTTGAACCTATCAAAATGTGAACAGCCACTAAAAGTATTCATAACACTTCTGTAAAGTAAATAGGAGAGATTAAGAAATATAAAAAGTTGAACATACATAAAAACATTTGAGATCTTGAGGTTTAATTAATAATAAGCAACAATATTTTAGCGACGATTTTTTATATTCATATACTAAAATGAAACAATTATGGTGAATAATGGTTTTTCTAAACTAATAACGAAACACTAAAATCTACAGAATATAAATTGAGATTAATAAATAGAAAAAAATTAGTGATGAAGGTTTCCTAGCTGGTGTATTCTACATAACTTATAACTGCTCACTACAAACTAACTCTACGTTTATACGAGTTAGCATTAATACTAAAACTGACTAAAATAAAGGAAGGTAAGTGTCGGTTATTTCTTTTTTTTTACAGACCCTAAATGGAACATATCATCAAAATAAAGTTATTTATAACTAAATGGACCTCAAGATCCCCAAAAATTTATTTATTAGCTTACAAATTAGTAATGTAAAAAAAATGATTAGCGTAGTCTTCCTTATTATTGGATGTTTTTATAATAGGAAAAAACAGGCGAACTCAGACATCATGGATTTACTCTAAAAATAGTTACAAACTATTATTGTCTAATAATAATTTTAATGAATATAATTTATTACATTTAAAGTTTAGTTATTTTATTGAAAAATATCCAAAATTCGTTTTATTTAAACTTATATTTTTTTTTAATCATTGATAATTTTACATACATTATACTATCAAAATTTTAGTTTTCTAGATTTGTAGTCATTTTTTTTAAATACAATTTCTGTTTAACCTTTTCTTATGTAATCTACATACATTTATTATTACTAATTTCCAATGTAAAAATAAATATACTAATAATAATAAGATTGCAAAATTCTTAATAATAAGTTTTTTGGCTAATTCAAAAAAATAAATAAACTTTAAATATTTTAAATTACAATTTTTTCCCCTAAATTATATAAGATAGGATTAAATGAGTTGTGTAACATAAACTACAATCCTGGAACTCTTCTATAATTTTATACCATAATGCAATGCTCCTGAGATTATCAATACACTAAGGAGATACATATACTAATGAGAAATTAATAGAAATTAACAGTTAGTCATAAGATGCTATCAATAAAGATAAAAAAAAAACTTATTTACTTGTGCCGACGTTTCACCTTAATTTCAGGACTTTATCAGGGCTGAAAAACAAAACGACATAACGACCTTAATTCTGAGAAATAAAAAAAAAATTAATAAAACAAATTTGGAAATGTACATAACAATAAATTAGGTAGATATTAAGGTAAGTTAGTATAACTAATATATACCTAATTTATTGTTATGCACATTTCCAAGTTTGAGTATTATTTTTATCGTACGTTTCTCTGAATTAAAGTTGTTATTTCTAATATTGTTTTCAGCCCTAATGATGGCCTTAAATATAGATTGAAACTTTCGTACAAATAAATAAAATTATTCAATTTGTGTATCTCTTCTCCTCCAATAGTTATACAAGATTAGGTAAGGGTTACATCAAGATTTTAGCACCAGGGGTACTCATCTAGTGCCTTGAAGCTTTATCCTAACGAACGTTGTTTTCCAATATATTATGAAAAATAGAATATATTACATACAATAATCCCAAAATTTAATTTTGAGAATTGGCCAGAGATACTAAAATCCAACGATTGAGAACTGCCAAAAATCTCATAAAATACATGAGTACATAAAATTTATTATTTCATTTTGCTATTTGTGAAATATAAAATATGCTTTAAAACAATTATGGTCACTTCCTGTGGAAAGTTTAGAATTAGGGCCATTTTTAAGCGAACAAAAAATGGAAAATTGTGTTTATTTTTAATGAATGTTTATAGTAATTTTTTGAGTTAGTTTCTAATTAAACTTGAATTGAACAATGTAATAATTATAAAGTTATTGATAACGTAAGGTAATGAATTGTCTAGACATAACTCCTTAAAATGGAGGATTGATGTAAAACAAATTGCTGAAATTGAAAAATAAAGCTTGGTTAGAATATAATTTATTTTTAAGTTTTTAATACATAAAGTTACTAAAAGAAACTGATTAGATAAATCCTTTGTTCTTATTTAATATATGACATTATTCACCGAAAATACCAACGGCAAAGCACGAAAGATAACCCATAATTTAAAAAAAACCTAATACAAATAAAATAATACTGTATGACCAAAATAATACATCCATGCCTCTTCATAATATAAGTTAAGTCTCCTCAAACTAATTTGATATAGTGACATATCACATCACAGTGCTCAAGAATTAGATATAAAATTATTTGGTCATTTTATGTCACATGTATTAGATTCTTACATATTATCTCGTCGTATCACTTTATCAATCTTACTAGTTGAACAAGTTATAAACTGACTCTATCATTTCACTTTATCAACAATAGGAGTTGAACTAGTAATAAAATCACTCAATATCGTATTAGTATATCGTATAGTCTCCTCCTAATAAGTTGATATAGCTATATATCATATAACTTTACCAACAATAGGAGTTGAACTAGTAATAAAATCACTCAATAGGCTATACAGTCCCCTTTATAATGTACTAATAGTCTCCTTCGATTTTGATATTGTCACATTAATCATTTTATTTATCATGCGAGTTGTATAAGTTATAAAATGACTCAATCACTACATAGTAAAACTTCTTTATAGTATACGTATAGTCTCCTCATACTAAGTTGATATAGCTATTTATCATATAACTTTACCAACAATAGGAGTTGAAATAGTTATAAAATCACTCAACAGGCTATAGTCCGCTTTATAATGTACTAATAGTCTCCTTCGATTTTAATATTGTCACATTAATCATTTTATTTATCATGCGAGTTGTATAAGTTATAAAATTACTCAATCACTTCATAGTAAAGCGTCTTTATAGTATACGTATAGTCTCCTCATACTAAGTTGATATAGCTATATATCATATAACTTTACCAACAATAGGAGTTGAAATAGTTATAAAATCACTCAATAGGCTAAAGAGTACTCTACATAATGTACGAATAGTCTTCGATTTCAATATGGTGAGATAAAGTTTCACCTGATTAATCCCAGCATTGTATTAGATATAAAATCATTGTAGATTTTTAATGAAGCCTCTTTATAATATTTATTGTCTCTTACAATTTTAGTATAGTGATATGTCATAAGACTTTATCAAGCATGAGAGTAGCAATAAAATATTTTAAGATACTTGCAACAATTGTGTCAAGAGAATATTAGTGGGAAATAAAAACACTATAGTGAATCAGAAATAAAGGTATTTTATTTAAGTAATAAAATGTAAGTAATATAATTTAAATAAAATTAAACTTTCGAAATAAAAAGTACGGATGATGATGGATAAAGACTTACAGGTTAAGCTTAAAATATAAATCTATTGACAAGTTAAACTAACATATTTACTAAGATAGCTGACCGTGGATATTTTATATGAAGAGAAGATGGTTGGGATGCGGTTAGAGAATAACCCAAATAAGATAAAAAACTTATTTAATAATGCCAACGATTCAGCCAGAATTTCCAGCCTTCATCGGGGCTAAGAACAAAGAAAAAGATAACAACCAATGAATAAAAAATATACAGAATGATTAAAGAAAATAATTAAACAGAATAAAAATATATAGGTAACTATATATTTAAGTAACATAACATAATTAAGCAAATAAAACTCGTAATTTTTATAATGCAAAGAAACAAAAAAAAATTCATAAGGATTAAAGAAAAAAATATACATTGGTTTTTAAATTTTCTTTTTTTTTTTAACTTTTGGTATTCCCTCTTCTTTTGACAACAGTACAGATTAAATTTGATCCACGATGGTCGGGGGATATTTTTATATTCTAAAACAAAAAAATCTAATTCTCATACGAATTCGAGTAAAATTAAATTTAACTTCTACAAATTTTAAAATTAACACGAAAACCCTGTTATTCGATAAGTTATTAAATTAAGGTTAGGCAAACAATATTTTATTTTTAAAAATAGAAGTTAAAAATTTATAGAGAGTTATAAGTTATAGAAATATATAGTACTATAAAAAGTTATAGAAATTAAATTTCAATTCAATTTTTTAAATCTTCTTAAAGTCATAATTTATAAACATTTAAAAGAATATTGGTTATCATAAAGAGATGTTTTAATTATTATTTTTAAAAAATAATAACAATGAAAATACAAAAATTATTAATTTTTATTAATAATAATTAAAACATCTTTGGATGATACACAATCAAAAACCGACCTATTAAAATGATAAAAAAATGTATTATATAATAAACAAACTGTAAACATAAAGCGAATAGGAACTGTTGTTCAACATGTGTAAAAAGAAAACTCACTCCCTGAAGCAAATCAAAATAAACCTGAGATTCAAATCCATTATAGCTAAAGGGTATGTAATGAAAATATTGTTATTAAATTGAATAAATTATTTTACACTTTTATTTTATTAACTTATTCTGCACTCAGGATTTATTATCTAAAAAGTTATTTATCATCGAAAATTGAAGGCAAAGTATGATATTTTTTTTTTTTTAAATCTTGTCGCATAATTTTAAATCATTGCAAATTATAATAATTCGTTGAAAAAAAATTTTGTTACAATGGAGTTCACATATTGTAATGGGCAATAGGCGAAGAGTGGATTCAAAATGTTAATTTCATTTACCAGTATCGTTAAATAATTTTAAACATTGTACAGAGAATTTCATCAAACCCGTAGTGATTATTAAAAAAAAATAACTATAAAAATACAAAAATCATTACTTTTGTTTAATACTTTATTTATCTATAAAAACCGCTTTTACATATGCCGATGTCAAAATAGCTTCATTACTAGAATTAATACCAGTTAAATAGTTTTTCTTTAATAAACTCTTCGCCTCTAAAACCAATTGGTTATTATTGGGTGAGATAATACTTCATAAAAATCAAAAACTTTACCGAAAACAAATTTTAAATAGGAAAAAAATTTGGTCTCAGCTCCACTTTCTTTTATCATGTAGGTAGATAGGTATCATGTGCATCTTTCATGAGTGTGGGCAGCAGTGAAATATTTATTTTAACTAGCTAATTCATTAAATACCCATATTCTGCATATGTTCCTCAAGGAACAAATATTCTTAAAATAATAATTAATACAAGACGTCCGACGGACGGTTACTAGTTGGTTAAGCGCTGAACTAACAATCATCTTGTCCAAAAAGATTTGATTTGAAGATTGTCTTTTTTTGTTTATGTTGTTCACCAACTTAGAAATTTGGTGAAAAAAATCACACACTAGAAAGCTTACAGCTCTAAATTGCCTAGGATATCAATATGGTGTGAAACTTATCTGAATAATATAAGCGATAAGACCACAGAATTTCATTCAGGATATTTTAGTTTTCTTATATAATCTGTTACAACTAAATACTATTGAGATTAAAGCATCAGGGAGAATGAAATAAACGAGTAAAGTCATTAAGCTTACAAACTCTAGAAACTTCATAACCATCAAGCCGCCAATCACACGTCCAAGGAATGCGTCAAAATGTAGGCAAATTGCATCCCGACTGTTTCCCATAATTAATTTTTTAATGGGCTCATAGTGTTTTGATTTTATAAAGATTGATTAAATTTCCCAACTAAAAGTTCCGTAATTGAAAATTTTTTCTTTAAATTGTTAATTAATCATAAAACATCTTGAAGGATATTTATGTCCCCTTAATTGGTAAGACAGATAAAAAAGGTAAAAATAATTTTATATTACTATAAATAAGTTGACAAATAAGAGTTTCATAAAAATCATACATTAATCGTTACAAGGCACCAAGAACAATTAGATCCCTTTAATATATAAGATATAAAAAAACCCGATACACATTAAACATAATTTTATAATCAAAGATTGTAAAAAAAAAACAACACAATATTGAAATAAATAAGTGTTAATTAGCAATGCATTAAAAAGATATCACAATGAATTCGTTCAAAGTATTTTAAAAATATTCAAAGCAAATTTTCTGAGAAAAAAATTCACCAATGTAGATTAAGAATAGTATAACAGAATAAAAATGATTTGTTGGAATTAAAACTAGAAGTAATAGCAGTACCTGAAAAATAATTATTAATTATATTTATTTAGATATGATAATATATATAAATTTCCCTTTTGAATTAAATGCTTTCATGTATTATGTGGATATAAATAACAAAAAAAGTAGATAAAGGTAGGTAATAAACAAATGGAAGACAATAAAAAATAATTATAAATCAAAATAAATAAAATATTCGTTTTATTGACAAAATAAAATATAATATAATTCTCACCTACATCACCACCTTTTTTGGTTTTGTGAATGGTAATTATCGCATATTGAAGCCATTTTCGAACAACCCTAATAGGTGGTCTGGAATACGAAAATACAATGAGAAGTAAAAAGTACTAAGGAAAAAGATTCAATAAAAAAAAAAGAAATTATTCTTTAAATTAGTTTTTGTTATTTCAGTTTTTGTTAAGTATAGCTTATAGTATGGTATGAGGAATACTATATGTATAGCTTATAGCATGGTATGAAGAATATCAGGGTGGATCAGCAGTGGGTTGACTATAAGGAAAGGATCATTACTTAACTTGAACAATCAAGGAAAAAAACTGTTAACGATTCATATTAAAAAAAAAATACATTTCATTGCTATTTTGGTGGAATACAATATTTTTTAAAATTTTATAACTGTTTAATAAATTTTTTTTATTTATCAAACTTACTTTTCAAATTGAAGTAAGTTCAATACCACAATTGTGATTTTCAAAACGTTTTAATAAAAAAAATTAATTTTCAATAAACACTTATTTCAAAATATGACCAATGAAAATTTAAACCTTAAAAAAATGATTAAGTCATTTTGTAATATTGAAATACAAGTTGTTGCAGAACTGTTAAAATAACTGAAGATGAATAATTATACCCGATTTTGGTTTTTATATCAATTAAGAAAATAGTATACGCACCCACATATATTCATATAAGGCGAAAATATTATTAGGACACCATTGTAAAAAAAAAAAATAATGAAAATAAAAACCCTCGCGAAAACCAACTCCTTACATACTAATAAATGAGAAGTCAAAGATTTCAGCCAAGATTATGTCATCATCGGAATAATTAACGAAAAAAAAAAGGAATATCACATAAATAGAGGCCACAAAAAAATACCACATACAGCCAGTATAGCAGAACACATCAAAGGAAAACTACAAGTTGAACTCTCTTTTAATAATACACTTGCACGAATTGGTGTCTTTATTGGACTGTTGGTGTCAGACTGTTGTCACTCTGGTCTCTATTTATGAGCTTAAGCTGAAAATCAAATAAAAACAACAAAGATTTAGCTAACCCCAAAGAAGTTGCCATCCATCAGTAATCAATAACAAAAACATTTGTTTGCATCTCTACGCCTCATATAATCCATCGAAATACACAGAGAGCGTTAAAAAATCTAACAAAAATAGAAAATTCAGGACTATTCGGCTCACTTGAATATATTTAAAATATGAGTTTATTGCTCATTAAGTTTTCTGATTTTAAATGACATTTATAAATAAAAACTAATAACGGAAATACTTATATGCACATCTATATATTTCAAATTATAGATACAGTGTTTATATTATATTATAAATAAAAAAAAGAAAATTGATTTTGTCAGTATCACGCTGGAACACCAGATTTTTCCAACTATGGGTCTACTTCATAAATATGGGTACACCAGAGAGCTACTAAATAAACTCATGGCTACATTAACAAAATACCTTACCACTAAACCAAGCTGCTCCTTATACTATATTATATCACCGCAGGAGCAAGTTAAAAGTACTCAGGTAAGACGAATGTGGAACAAACTAAGATGTATGATATATTTTGGAAGAAGAGTGGCGGTCAATAAAGATATCAAAATAGTAAATGAAAACTAATCATTATTAACCAACGTGTCGCCTCAATTTGTAGCCCTTAACTTTAGTTAACAATAAATATAGAACAAGAGCCCAAAAGGAGAAAAAAAGGCAGTTATTCCCAATTTCTGATTACTTTAATGAAAACTATGTATAATTAATATTCAAAATTGGTGAGTCTTTCAAGTATAGGTAGGGAGAATAAAAAATGGCGGCTGTTCCAAAACGATAAAAAAAAATTAATTTTTCATTTGGAGCTCAATATCTAAGAAAGTAGTAACCTCACTTAAAGAAGAGTAAATTTGCTAAAATATGAGCCCTAATAGAGTTATTTACGTTAAATAGTTTTCAAAATATAGCTTTTTAAAAAGCAACATTTCATAAATAATTTGTATGGGACGTACTATAAGATCAGTAGTCAGTGAATTTATTTTGAAAAATTTATATCTCAAAAACCATTTCACGTACAGATGTCTATTAGCACTCAAATTAAAGCTAGTTTAATGAGCTAGTAGTTTATTTTCGTAGGAGTAATAGTTTACATGTAATTTGTTAAAATAAATTGATTTATAGTTGTTCGGACAAATGTTCATTTTCCAAATTTATATTCATATGTCAATATCATAAAAACTACAACCCCTACGAAGATATGTGTCATAAACTACTTTATAGTAAGTTGAATTTCCTTTAGTTTCCTAGAGTGTTGGCAGATATATGTGTGTCATATGGAGCTAGAGATATATTTTTCAAATATCCAACGTTCATACGAACAACTAGAAAATAACATTTTGTGAGTTTATTTTGTCAAATATCATAAAAACTACTACTCCTACAAAGATAAACATAATTAACTATTGTGTAGTAAATTTGACTAGCTTTAATTTGAGCGCTGGCAGACATCAGTACGTCCAATGGTTTCTGAAATAAAGTTTTTCATATATCAAATTTATTCTCCGAACAACGATAAATCAATTTATTTTATATTTATCTATTATTTATTTTATTATATCATGAAAACTACTATTCCTACGAAGGTAAAGGTGATAAACTTCTTAATAGCTCATTAACCTAGCTTTAATTAATAGACATCTGTAGATCACATACTTCCTGAGATATAGATTTCTCAAAATTAATTAACGAACTACGTATCTTTCAGTAGATTTTTAAGAAATTTTGTTTTTTAAAAAGCTATATCTCGAGAACAATTGGACGTAAACAGCTCTTTTAGGGCTAATATTTCAGCTAATTTAATCTTCTTTAAATAATGTACTTTTAGATTTTCTAGAGTTGTTAGATATAGAGCTCTGAATGAAAAATTAATGTTTTTTAAAGGTTTTGAAACAGCCGCCATTTTTTAATCCCCCTACCTATACTTGGCACTCATCAATCATGACTAGTAATTATACCCAGTTTTTATTGAAGTAATCAAAAATTGGGGTGAAATAACTGCCTTCTTTTCTTCCTGGCTCTTGTACTAATAGTTTTCTTTTAATATTTTGATGCCTTTATTGACCGTCACCCGATAATGTTTCTATATGATATGTTTTGTATAAATATATAACAATACAAATCGATAACTTTTGAGTTTGATAAAAAAGGAATTAGTAAGATACATTTTTCAAAAAGTTTCTATTTTTTTTACAACTGCGAAGGAAAAAAGATTAGTTCAAAGAGTTTTCCGATCTCTAACTGCTAATGGTATCAATCCCTCAAGACGAAATAAATCCAATCAGGATTTGACAATCTTAGTTTGGTGTGAACTTGAGAAGGGCATAATCCCTTTATTATGCATATTTTAAAAATACATAGAATATTTTCAAATTTTATTATGTTTTGAATATACACACCTCCCTGTGTTTTAATATAATCCATTAAAATAAATGACATATTTTGAGAATACTGCGGCTATTAAGCGCATTTTTTGTTGCGGCCAAGATATGGTCCACAAATCGAATATAGGAACATATGATTTTTATAACGTAAAAAACAAAACAACTTCTCTCTATTGTTTTTATACTAAAAATAGACAGACGACTTCTTAGAGTCTCAGGGTGCACACACATATCGTCTGCATTGTCTCCTCACTACATACTCGTAGTTGCTTAAGTTATTTTAGCCATGGCGGGCTGACTACTTCGGCTCATCCTCCAAGAGGACGTACGTCGATCTACCTCCACCAGAACATCCACGCAGGACAACAACCACAATCATCAATCACCAGTGATGTAAGACTTTTTTTTCTTCTCTCTTTCGTTCAATTCATGTAATTTTGTGATAGTTTTAAGTTGTTTTTTTTTCTAGTTTCTGTTTTTTTATATATTTTGTGTTCCTTTTATTATGTTCACTTATTTAAAAATACAAAAATAACAAAATTTGACTATTCTTTTCTTTTCACGATTGGGCTAGTAAAGGTTCCTTTTGAACCCCTACCCGCCGTAACAGTTGTTATTTAAATTTTCCATACGTTTTTTTCTTTAATTACCTATATAAATAAAAGGAAATGGTCGAATGAATCTTTGACCACAATAAATTTTCGAAATATTGTATCGATTTACGTAGTTTTTTTTTTTTGCCAGGGGATAGGATAATTTAAAAATAATGAAATTCCCGAATTCTCGAGTAGAAAAAAATTAAGCGTTTTTGGTATTTAGCTCGGAAAGTTTTTTTTCATTGTTATTGTACAACAACCAATTCGTCTCATTCCGAGGAATAATAAAAAAGCATTACTGATTCTATTAAGCTCTATTATACTTACAAAAAATTATGAAAACCATATGCGGCTCGGTTTTAAGTAGGTTAATAATTTTTTTTTTACTAAAGTGCATTCCATAGTCGTTTTAAGTTTCGTCTCAAAGTACTAAATACAATTTTTCAACAAAATTAAAAATTAGAATTTTTTTAGCAGGATTATTTATTTACGGAGGATTATTTCTTGCTTGTTTTATGTAAGTATTATCTATATAATCGTTCATAACTACTCTGTAATTTATCCAATTCCTTCGTTAAAAATCAGAAAAAAAAGGTTATGAACAAAATTAAGGGTTTTTGATTTGTAGCTCGGAATGTGTTAAGTTTTATTACTGTTATTGTACACCAATCGATTTATCTCTTTATGGAAAATGATACTAATTTCCGACTATATTAACTTATTTCATAGCAAATAGGGTTCTTATATTTCTCAGTTCGTAGTGTTTTGAGTTTTGTGGTAAAAACGAATATTCATTGATATATCTTCTAAAACAAATTTCTGTTTTGTTCCTTATTGGTATAATTTATGTCGCCAAATCACAATAATAAAGTATACGTAAACGTTTAATTTTAATTAAATAGAATAATTAATATTCAACTATCAATTGTGTTCATTAAACCTACATCCATCAAATATAGAAATAATGAAACATTGCTAACAGTATAAATATAAAATAAAAAATTAGAAATTAACTGTTTAAGATCACATCTGGAATAGAATGTATAAATTTAAAAATATAGTTTTACAACTCCAAAAAAAAAAGGAGGAAATAAATATCACTACTGATAGACAGGACGGACGTGCCGAAAATGTGTTCGTTGTAGTTCGTGTTCAACAGCTGCAACGAGAGTTTATGGTGGACCCTTTGGCCCTCAACAAAAGCACGGTCAACCAGATGTGCTGCTAGAGGATGTACATTTTCAAATACTAGAAATCCTGTAATTATTTCAGGATGTTTCTTCGCTTTCAGGCGTTATCACGTGTCAAAAATAAAAGAATAACATGGAATATTCCTATAATTGAGTATTGATAAGAAAACAAAATTGAGATATTGATTTAAAAATATTGAGGTGTAGATAGTTGACCGTAGATTAATGCTTGAAAAAATTTGTCGGGGGGTGCGGTCAGCAAAGAACAACATAAATAAACAAAACCATATTTATTTATTTTATGCCGACGTTTCGAGCTGAGTTTCAGGTCTTCATCAGGGGTTGTGTCGTAGAGGAGGGAAAGATTAGAACCCCTTTGAGTACTAATCTTTCCCTCCTCTACGACACAACCCCTGAAACTCAGGTCGAAACGTCGGCATAAAATAAATAAATATGGTTTTGTTCATTTATGTTGTTCTTTGCAGACCGCACCCCCCGACAAACTTCTTCAAGATTTAAAAATATATTGCATTCGTTCTACCTACGTTTCGGATCAGTGTGTTTAAAATATAACCACTAACCCACATGGATATCGAAAACAGAGTTGGGCAAAAATTATTCGATTGACGAGAAGACCAATATAATTTTATTCGATTAAAAAATTAGTAGAATACATATTAATAGAATAAAAATTAGATTTTTTTTTTTTTTAAATTTACTTATTTTGTTACCACCTTCAATTTCTAATGTATGAAGGTCCTATTTCACATATTTAGCCGAGTACAAAACGAAAATGCTATCGATTTTAAGATCCCATATAGATTTATTTTAATTTTTTTTATTTCTATCACATAGGGGCCAATTTTTAGGTTTTCGGATATGCAGAATATGATTTCAATATGAATATGATCAATTTCTAATGTATGAAGGTCCCATTTCACAAATTTAGACGAGTACAAAAGGAAAATGATATTGATTTTAAGATCCCATATAGATTTATTTGAATTTTTTTTATATCTAACATATAGGGGGCAATTTTTGGGTTTCGGAGATGCAGAATATGATTCCAATATGAATATGATCAATTTCTAATGTATGAAGGTCCTATTTCACATATTTAGTTGAGTACAAAACGAAAATGATATCAATTTTATAATCAATAATCAATTCAATTTATTTAAACTTTCTTGATCCCCAACATGTTAGGGTCCCGTTATACGTTTTGGGGAATGCAGAATATGAACAGGATATCGATTTTGTGATCACTTATAGATTTAGATGAACTTTTATTATTTCTAATATGTTAGGGTCTCTATATATGTTTGAATATATGCCAAAAATGAAAATACTACTGATTTTATGATCGCGTATCGATTTATTTTAACTTTCTTGATCCTGAATATTTCAGGGCCCTTTATTAGTTTTCAGATATGTAGAATATAAAAATAATATCGATTTTAGTATCGCGTATAGTTTTATTTTACTATGATAAGAAATCAGAAAAGTTAAAATAAATCGATACATGATCTTAAAATCGATAGCATTTTCATATTCTGCATATCAAAATATATAAAGGGACCTTAAACATGCTACAAATCAGAAAAGTTAAAACAAATCTACACGCGCTTTTAAAATCGATTGCATTTTTGCATAATATTCTGGATATCTCAAAACTTAATTTTGAGCCCCGCCCTAACATGTTAGAAATCAAGAAAGTCAAAATTAATCGATACGCGGTCTTAAAATTGATAGCATTTTCATATTCTGCTTTCTCATAACATATAAAGGGACCCTAACATGTTATAAATCAAGAAAGTTAGAATAAATCGATACGCAATAATTAAATCGATAGCATTTTTATATTCTACAGATCCAGAAAAAAGACACCTTAACATGTTTGAAATCAGAAAAGTTAAAATAAATCGATAGTATTTTCATATTCTACAAATTCGATAAGATAAAAATGGACCCTTATATGTTAGAAATCAAGAAAGTTAAAATAAAGCTATACGCCATCATAAAATATATCTATGAATAGCTGTAAGACCAAAAATATCGCCTTTGTAAAAATCGAGACTTATTCGGGTAGTTAAACATTTAATTTTTTGGAATAAGAGATTATATAAAATGGAGGAATACAAAAGTATTCAAATGGTTATTCGAATTGTTTTGCCCGAATAATTGTATATTCGTATAAAATAATGAATAAAAAGTGTTCGGATGGTTAACCATATGTTTTTGTACGAATAATTGATTATTCATGTAAAATAATGACGAATGAAAAAGGATTCAGATGGTTAATCATATGTTTTTGTACGAATAATTGATTATTCATGTAAAATAATGACGAATGAAAAAGGATTCAGATGGTTAATCATATGTTTTTGTACGAATAATTAATTATTCGAGTAGAAAATTCACCAATAAAAAAGTATTCGTCTCTCGTCATCCGAAGAATGTTTGCCCAACTCTGAATATTTATTAATCAATTTTTGCTTCGTAAGAAACAAAGAAAACGCTGAAAAAAAAAAACATGTAATTAATCTAAAATTATTGAATTACGAAGGCTATAATTAATTTTAAAGGTGTTTATCCTATTTTACGTAATGGCATGTGATACATAAATAAATTATAGCCAATATTCCTGTATTAAGAACATAAAATTCGAAAAAAAAAAAAATACATTATTTAGTAAAAGATTATATTAATTTTTCGTACGTTTCGTTACAGGATTTTTAGAACATAAAACAGTACTTATATGGATAATTAATAGTTATTCGCCTCTATGTTAACAAAGAGTAAATAACAATAGTTTCCATACTAACAAAGTTTATTATTAATGAAGGATGTGAAAAAAAAATCCATATAATCGAAAATTTTAAATAGTATTTTACGTTGTAAGCATAAAAGAACAAATTCAGAGAGCAAAATGCAAATTTGATTAAGTTCCATTCCGTGAAAATTTCAAGATTCTAAAATTATTCTTAAAACTTGAAAATTAAGAAACATCCGAAACAATAAAAATAATGAGGAATCTATACGAACATTTTTTTTTTTTAATTTCCGATTTGCTTATATCTAAATCTAACTCCAATGTTTTAAAGAAAACAGTAAGCCAAATGAGAATATAGTTAACAGTTAATTTACATATTAAAAATTAAAATTTATTTTATTTTAATTTTCTAATTAAATATCTACTTTCCATATTAATTCAAAGCAAATTAAATTCATAAGAAGTTATTAGAGAAATGTTAATAGGGGAATTATTTAGGAAATAAAAATAGAAAAAAATTTTGAGAGTCTTTAGAGTGGCCGATAGAAGACATGGACATTGGAAATGAAATAATGTATTAGAATTTTATGAATAATTTTGATGGCTATTTTCAATATATACATAATACACGCTTCCGCTTCATTGTTTCTTTCTGTTCAACCGATTCCTTTGAACAGGTATGTTGTCCTGACTTGCTCTTTGCCCATTTATTATCATTTTATATCATTATTATTATTCTTTCATG
>NW_027110126.1:350000-356500 GCF_000696795.3 Halyomorpha halys | reverse complement strand
ATTTTTTTAGTTTTATTTTTTACGTATTTTTATAAAGACATTTTTACTCTTGCCATTGTTACTTGTTTTTATTCTTATCATTGTATCTTATCTTTGTATTTTTATTCTTATCATTGTATCATTTTGTATCTTTTTAGCCCTGATGAAGCCCTGCAAAGTGAGGCGAAACGTCGGAAAATAAATAGTTGTAAACTATTTTTGTTTCACTTTTGACCGCAACCCTAACCATCTTATATATACATAATACATATTGTACATATGAAAACAGCACTAGTTTCAAATACCTGGAAATTTTAATATAGAAAACTTTTTTCAATTAAACTTGAGCATGGTCAAGACAATATTTGGCCTAATTTTTAATCTTAGTATACCTGGAATAAAGAAACATTAGAGAAACTATCATCACAGTAAATGCTGTCATAAATATAACGAATCAAACAGTTACACCGGAGGACTTTGACTGTGACTTCAATAACTGCAACTGTATGATAGCTCACAATCAATGCAAAAAATATAATAAAATTTATATTTTATTAATTAATTGTAATTATTAAAAAATATTTAAATTAATTACACTATTCATTCGTGAAATTAATTACGTTATCAGTATTATTAGGTATTAGTAGAAAATTTTGATACGTTTGGCTTCTTATCACTAAAATAAGAAATGCTAACATTTCATTGAATATATAAGATGGTCAGGGTTGCGGTCAAAAGAGAAACAAAAATAGTTTACAACTATTTATTTTCCGGCGTTTCGCCCCACTTTACAGGCCTTCATCAGAGCTAAAAAGATACAAAAAAAAAACAGAGAATATTACAACAATAAGGTAATTTAAGCTAGGATAAATATTATGTAAAAATTATTATCCTAGCTTAAATTACCTTATTGTAATAATCTCAGTTTTCTTTTTTTTTTTTTATCTTTTTAGCCCTGATGAAGCCCTGTAAAATGGGGCGAAACGTCGGAAAATGAATAGTTGTAAACTATTTTTGTTTCTCTTTTGACCGCAACCTTGACCATCTTCTTATATATCAATTTTTACGGTCAACTATATATTTCATTAAATGTTTTTAATATGTCTTGCTAATACTGCGTCAATTGTTGTTTCACCTCTTGTGCTACTTTCAAATGGTGAGTTTGTCATTCTTAAACGTGATTTATCTTGTACAAAATTTATTTAATCTAAAATAAAACTGTATGGATTCGGTTTGCCTTAATAAAAATTCTCATAGCTAAATTCACCCTCTCAATATAAAAATGGTAAGGATAGGGACATTCTAAGCCTACAAAAATGGCTGTAAAAGAACAGGGATCCTCAGTAACCATTTTTTCCAGCAATGAAAAAAGATTTTTTTTTCCAGAAATGAACCTGGTAAAACTATGTCTTCAAGATTATATATTGGCTGCAAAATTGAGTAGATTTTGTTATTGCTGAATCTTCCGGGACCATTAAGATTTTTAATAACATCATTTATAACGTTTGTTAAGATTGGGTTCTGTAGTTTAAGTAATAAACGTTAAAAAAAAAAAAAGAAAAAAAAGGACTTTATTGTAGTCTTACTCAACTCTCAAACCAATTAATATAGCCATATTTGATAAATAGTTGAGGATTCACGGAGATAACAATTTTCAAATTTTTCATTTTAATTTTAACTGAGTACGACAAACAAGTTAATGCTATAATAGACAGAAAATTTAAAGATCAAAACAATACATATTCACTGATGTATTCAGCTATAGACATCCACAAAGATAACCACCTAAACTGTTTGCTAACACTAAAGATGCGATGAATGGATTATGACCGATTTTATGACCTAAAAGGCAGGGATAATAACTTGACACTACCTAGATCCAGGGCAGTTAAGTTTTTATAACGTGACTGGCACGTGTGCAGTGGCAGGAACCCCAAGGTATGGTACACGATGGGGTCACTTCATTAGTACCTGGCGTCACACAGAGAGGCCTTCAGGTAAATAGCCAGATAGTCACATGACAACACCACAAAGCATACCCTACTAAGGTAAGGTGATGTCCTAAATCACAATACCTGATTATACCAATATACAATAAAATGGATAAACTAGTAGTAATTAATGGAATGAGGATAATGGATAAAAATTAAAAACCATATTAATATATTAAGAATTATAACTTGGATTGCTCACTACCAGAAACCAAGGACCATTCATAGCTGAAAGCTGCACTTCTCCCCTCACATTTCTCTCTGGTTTATGAGCCATACCCCGTGTTACTATTCCTTAAGTTTACCTATCTCCTTATTACACCGTGATCGGAAATAGCGCCATGGTCTTCAAGTATTAGCATGTCCAGGTTTGAACGATGGAAAATATATAAGTACACGTGGCTCGGTTGAGTCTCCAGTAATATTCTAGGAACCTGAACTGATTTGTCACAGTCAGTGAAACCGAGCGAGTGAAATGAACACTGTCGAATTGGAACCAAACAGACTGGCTATGGAGTTCATAGTAGCCAAACCCTGTACTATGCAAACCATGGTTCATAGAACTACAGGTTCGGTTACCTTTCCAAGCTGTCTGTGCTCCCGCAAGCAATGTCTATAACACCACTACATCTTTGGTGGGGCGATGTTCTTCCTTCTCAGTGCTTATAATTACACTCATATCCCTTGGTCTATCAACAGGTCTAGAGTTGAGACTGAAGAGACTCATGAATCGCTTCCTAAGATTTATCTTCGGGTTTCCCAGGCGCTCCTATGCTTTCGAATGTATACCGAGTTGTAGTGGCTCTATTCAACCTCCTGAAGGCAATTTCTACTTGGTGTTTTTCTATTATAAATTTTTAAAATTAAAAAACTCACGTATATCCTTGATCTCCTCACTCAACGATCATTAAACACTAGATCCCAACCAATCGATTATTTATGCCCTCCCAAAGAACCACCTCCAATAGCCAATCCTTCGTCATACGTACAACCTCCTGGAACACTCTTCCTACCTCCATTCGCCAATCCTCATCCATCCCTTCCTTTAAACAGCACCTATTCCTTCCCCTACTAAAAACCAAACCTCTACATCATTGTGTGCTATGTATACAACCATTATTGATTACTTTTATAAATTATAATTTAACCTAAGGTTTTTATATTATTTCAACATGTATACAATTAACCGTAATTCGTGAACAATGTATTTATTCTTAGGGGGCATTTGTGCCAGAATAAAATAATTTTTTCATTTCATATATTTAAGTGTATATGACTATAATCAAGAAGGCAGTGATTGTTTACTTCCTGATATTCCAACATTTTTTGAAGGCCACCAGATTATGCTTAAAAAGGTGCGAACATTTTCTAACATAAATTACAATTATTTATCACTTGAATCTCACATCAAATAAAATTATGGACCAATAAAGAGTAAATATTAAATTTTTTAGTTTACCAATTTTAAATAACTAGCGAATATCCGTAAACATATATGACGACTAGGTGTTCTAGTAGCAGGGATTTTTTTTTAATTACACTTGAAAATAACATAATTATGACCACGAATATATTTGGGATAATTGTTAATCTTACCATACCTATAGTAAAATTATAAAAACTGTCGTCGCAGTAAATACTGTTATGATTGTAACTATCAAACAGTTAAACAATAGTAGTGACTGCGACTTTTGCTTCAATAACTGAATTTATGCGAAAGTTCACTGTCAAGGGATGTATACGTGATAGTTAACATGACAGTTGCTTCTCTGAGAAAACTTGTACTAAAAAATGTCACTCCAGAGCTAGTGTCATGAGCTACAATCATGACAGTAACAATCATACAGTTAAAGTTATAACGAATCATTGATCCTCCAAGAGTGACTTGTATCTGTCGGGTAAAGCTGGTAGTTTATGGTCGGGTGATTTGAACTGTGACTTTTACTTCAATAACTGTACGATAGTTCACTGTCAAGGTATTTTATGGTCGGGTGAATTTGAAGCACTTCTTATTAGTTATGTATCCGTAACAGAGCAATTGACATCTTCAATATACAACTGCCTTTTCTAATAAATTTATAATACATTAATAAAAAAAAAAAGAATAAAGAAAATTGGCCATGTGAGAAATCAAAGTGGCAGTGAAAGTTTTAAAAACGATTCTTTAAGTGACTTTAAAAATTCTAAGTGAAGAAAAAAGTGATGAAGAAATTGAAAATGGTGATAGCTCTGATGATGATTGGATCGAAACAAGGAGTGAAGATATCCTATTCAAGGATTTCCTTTACAAATATCAATCGAAACATTTTTGGAAACATTCATAAGCTATTACATTCATAAGCATGTAGATTATTACAAAAAAAAAAATATTACTGACGAACTCATAATGCAATCAAATGCACATGACCGAATAGCAAAGAAAGAAACACCCACCAGATAAATTTGGCAAAATTAGAAAAAACATTTCTTATGAGAAAATTCTTGTTTTTTTACCGCATAATTTTGAATACGGGTACGATATATTTCATTAAATTAAAATTTATTTTTCTAAAGACTCCGCTCAGATCTTTATGCAGCAACGTTTTTTCAAATTTTTTACTCCTTTATTTTCCTAGAAATCTGAACAATAATATCTATCCAAAAACAAAGTTTTCGAAAATGGAAAACTTTCTTAATTGCATGAATTTAAACTTTTGTCAAAACTTCGTTCCCGGTAAAGAAATATGTGTTAGTGTTGATGCAGTATCGTTCAAAGGAAGATTCAGTTGTTTAACAGCCCCAATAAACAAACATCCAATAACCCCCTGCTTTTACCAATTTAACACAAAATGATAATAGTTCGATCATCACATTTGGCTTAATTCCTAAAATTAGAGATAAAAATTCTCAAATTTTCAAATCCTTAACAGCTCTTTTGAAGCAAGTCATTTTGGGTCCAGTTCAATTTTATTTATATATAATTTAATTTGTTGTTAGTGAAACGTTTGTTAATGTTGTAGAGTTAGAAGAAACTGAACATGTTGACACTATGTAGGTATTTTCTGATAAAATTGATCAAAAAAACCGTCTCAAACAAGAAATTAAAATAGATATACAAATAAATAATTTCTCACAACAAATTTATTCTTACAATACTGAATTTTTTGTTGTTGCATATTTACCGTAATTAGCTAAAACTTAATGGGAATCACGCATCAAAAGATAGCCATGAATTAGGCTAATTTAAAAAAATATATATTATGTGAAAAATATTTCATAAAGATGTTAAGAATATGCACTCATTCGAATATAAATAAGTCAACTAATATTTTTTAAAATATTGTCTATTAATTCAACACGTAAACATCTTATTTATATAAAAGAAATTAAAAAAAAAAATTAGAAAACTAATTAGTTAATGAGAACACATAGCTTTTCAATGTAAAATTTTTATAAATATAAAACGTCTATAAAAAAAATGCCTCGAAGTTTAAAATATAACTACTGCAGATAGAAATGGAGATGGACTGGGGACAATAAGGAATAACCACTGTTATCAAGTCATCAATATAATATCAAAAATTATATCCAACGATATTAAGTCATCAATACAACATCAAAAAATATAACCACCAGTCATTAAGTCATCAATATAATATCAAAAATTAATTTTTAAACTAGAAGAAAGTTTAGCGAAATTCAATTAAATTTATAAAAAGATATAAATAAAAATAGCTGAGAGTATGTAAATTATTCGAAAACATAAAACATACTGATTATGTCTATTGTTCTCGAAATTGTTCCAATAATGATTTAAATAACATGCAATAGTTATGTAATGTTGAAATTATACGAAATTACATTTGTAATGTTGAAATGATACATACGAGCTACAGCTGCAACCTTTGTCATAATAAAGTACAAATACTGTCAGTCTAGTAGTTATTACAAAATGCAATTTCATTTAATAGTACAACTCTGATTTATATTTTTATAATTTTACTTTATAATATCACTAATAGTTGTTCCCATTAACTCTTCCACTCCCAGTGGGGCAATACATCCCAGTGAATGCTTCGAATTGTCAGTAAACTAACTTTCTGGGGGTGATCGCTTTCTGGAACGACTGGAGGAAAACCTATAGGAAAAAATCCTATTTAAAAAATAATAATAATAAAAACCCGTATTTTCCATCCTTAAGACGTAAAGAAATATAAGTACTACGGTTTGAACTTTTTATATATACAATTAGCGTTTATTTTAAAATAAGAAAACATGTAAATAAAACGCCAATAATACCAATAATGCCTAATTTAATTTTTTTAAAAATCTACCATAGCTTACTAAATTTTTTTTATTTTTTATTATTATACCAGATCGGCCTGGTGGGCCTTACATGGTTGATATAACTTATAATATATATATTTTTTAACAGTTGATTATGAGGGGGTATAGTCATACAAATGACACCCCTAACTATATAAAATGTTCTCATTAAAAGAAAAAAATAATAATAATAAAATAAATAGATAAGAATAATGCTTCTTAATA
>NW_027110126.1:327683-349680 GCF_000696795.3 Halyomorpha halys | reverse complement strand
ATATTTGGGTAATTTAACAATATTCAATTAAAATATTTTATTGGAAGATTATTAGTTTAAGAGTACAGTAAAGAATTATTTGCAGAAGGGTGGCGAAGAAAGGCACACATATAGCGGAAAAAATAAATAATTTGTCGACTATTTTGGCACCTTTATTCGGGCCATATTCTTACTATTTTCATATAAGGTTCATGGTACAGGGTTGACCAGGAAAAAGTGCACTTAATTTTTTCATACAAATGCCGAGTACTTAATATTTAAGTATGATTTCAGCAGTACACTTTGTCTAGGAAACGTGATAGAAATAACTTAAAATCTTAGTCTTTTAGAGCTATATATAGTTTCTATATTATTACTTGTGAATGGATATATGTTAACTAATCCATAAAATACTATATAAAAAATAAAATAAATATAACTAGGCTAGATATAATAGCCAAAAACCTCAGAGTATGAATTCGGCAAAGTTCTCGCAACGGGACCCTCACCCCTCAGAGATACGTTGGACCTGGCCAATTGCTGCCAGGAAGGGGAACATCTTTTCTCACGTTGTACCCTGAACACATCACCCTCTCGAATGATGTTCAAATTTTTGTCTATAGAGGATAATGGTTAACGTGTTTTTAAAAAGTATAGGAACATTTTCTATACGTGTAATCTCATTGCCTAAAAACAAAATTCAGAAATAAGTTCGAACCTATAATTCGAAAATCTGAAAGTAAAGTTATCGAACATGAGACTGTCTTGAGTAATGAACAAAAAAAAAAAATTTAGCCAAATAGAACAAAAGTCAACCAGAGAATTTAATTACATTTAATTGCAGAGCAGCTTGACCTGACACCTTAAATATTATTATATTTGTTTATATTATAATATATATTGTATTTATGTATTTATATATATTATATATTGTTATTATAATAAAATTGAATTGATAATGTAGCATGAAAAAAAAAATGTCCTTAATTTAAACATTTTGTGCTATGAAAAATCAATATTTGCTTGACCATCTTAAAGTCACTATTTTGTTATTAATTTTTGTATCTACATATACATGCTTAGAGTTAAAAAATAGGAGCACAAAAGAACTAAAATCGTGTATTTATATTTCGGACGATTTTGGCATATTGCATCCTCTCTTCAGTATCTAAAATAATTATTTTTTATTTACACTTTTCTACTATTGTATATAATTAATAAATAGCGTTTCTTATAACACAATAGAAAACAGTCGAACAAATAAATAAGTTTTTTAACATGATTTCAATGAATTAATCATCATTGTGTTTTATGTAATTTTTGTTTTAAAGACCGAATAAGATAAAAAAAAAGTCTGAAACAATAATTACACATATTTTTAAAGAATATAGTTGTTTCTGGATTTTAATGTTGATGTGAGATGGCCACGAGACCAGCTAATGTAAAATGTCATAGAGTGCTACCAATGGATAGTTTCTCTACACGCCTTTAACACTCGAATTTAACTTAGATCAGATAACTTAGACAGATAATACTTAATGTATTATAATGTACAAGTGTAAATAGCAATAAATAACTATTAAAAAAAAATATCCAAATAAAACAAAACACTTTGGAATTGCTCTAGAAAGGTGTATTTAAAATTAAATTGATGTATTAAAACCTAGAAACTTTTTGACGTTTTAAAATTAGTTTATGTTATCTAACTGATCCTTTATTTAAATAAAACATAATGTTAATAAATAATAAGTAATAGATGAATAATTGGACCAAAGTTGTCGGTCTGGGAGAGAAATCACTTCTGAGACGAAAGTTATAAGCTCCGTCTGTGGTCTAGAAAACAAATAGGTTTGGATAAGGTCTATTATAGTTTTAGACGGGGTTCGCTCAACGTTAATATCACTTATTATAATTAATTTAGTTGTACACTACATTATTTCGAGATCCCAGACTGTCCTTTGATATAATACTTCGCAAATGTCTATACAAAAAAGCGATCATTTCAAGAAAAATTGTAAACAATAACTTATAATATGATTAAAGATTCAAAAGACTTAAGCTACATTAGAAAGTATGAGATAAAGAATATTTGTGGATAAGCAACACCCTAACGACTATAAACTATCAGGTTATACAAACAATGAGTATTAATACTTAATACTATACTGTACTAGAAACCACAGTAATATAATTATCATATAAAAAAATGAAGGTTTTAATTTGATTGGTAATAAATAAATGAACGAATTGACCAGCCAGTATTTTAAAATATCAATTTAGTTAGGGATAAATTAATATTAATTTAAGATATCGATAGATCCTTTAGATATAAATAACCGAATTAAAGGTAATTATTTCACACTTTTCTACATACCTGGTTAAAAGTGATCACTCCTTGAAAAATTGAGAATGAATAAAACAATAATAATCTACAATATGATTAAGGTTATACATTATAATGATATATAATTTGATTATGTTGATAAAAAGTTTTAAAACTCTATGTCAGAAAGCTAAAAATCTAAAATAATATTCTATGGATGAACTTCATCTAAACTCTATAAGACACTAAGTTACAGAAAAATACAAATAATGAATATTAATAAATATATAACAATAAATATGATCAGAAAGATTAGCTAACGTTACTACGTTACTAAAAAAAAATTATAATTTAAAAAAAAATATAATATGCTATATTTATGCATCTCCATGATAAACATACTACCCACCCAAACCTCCTAGCTCTCCTTTATTACCTCTTAACCTCCCAGGCATCTGAAAAAAAGATGGTTTAGAAATCTTCAACTCTGGAAACGTAATTGCAGTTCTAACAATTGCTAGATTCTCCACAAGTCAATAAGTTACCATTGTATAACTTATTGTGTATATTTTAATACTGAAATGAATCTTTCTTTTTTTTAATCTTTATTGACATATATAATTATACATTTCGTAAATTTGATGTAAGTAATTATGGAGTGATACAGGCGTGTAGAGAAACTAGCATTGGTAGCACTCTATTAGCAATAAATATAACAAATAGTATGAACGATTAATCAATTAATTTGAAGAAATATAATTTACCTAAAAGGCATGAGAGTAAATATAAAAGTATTTTAAATTAGTATGAGAACATGCAATCAATAGTGTACAAAATAATACAGTCAAGATTTTTATGAAATATTTATTAATTAAAGTTAGCTCTTAGGAGAAACAGAGCTACAACTTGTTCTGTGTAACAGAATATAGAGTACTGGGGTAATAAGACAAATATTCAGACAAAAATATTGTAATTAATGATAAAGTAGCTTATTTGTAATAAAATGACTAATACATTTTTCTGAACTACAGATTTTTTTTTAGATAACTATATGTATTTATCTGAAATATTTTTTTCATATATACATCTATATGAAAAACTGAAATAGTACTCCTTTCAAGGATTTGGACTCCTAGTATAAGAAGGATCGTAAAAAATATTTAATATTTGAGTTAATGATAGTCAATTTCAATTCATTGTACACTAATAAAAAAAACTGAGTGTTTATTAAACGAACTCTAAAACTTTCATTTTTATAAAAATTTATTTATTTTCCTATCTTTATATTGTCAACAGCTGAAACTGGAATGAGAATATATACCCAATAATAATAGGTGCCATACGAAATATTCATATATCTCATAAATAATATTATGGAATCAATAATTAATAAAACTAATAAAGGGCAGAGTTATTATTAAGCAGTGAATATGTCAATTATTAGAATAAATAATTTCAATTAGCCTACATTTTATCTAATGAGTAATGTAATACAGTTTATGAATAAAAGTAAAATATTTTAGGTATTATTCTTATTAATAAAATAAACGGAATTCACACTAACCAAAGACGAAATGTAAACATTGCTATTTCTAACGAAAATATTAATAAAATATGAATTTCTACTACTTATGTTGGACAATAGCGACGTACTATCAGTAAAATATCTAACTTAGGTTTATACAAATATTTTAAATGACATATATTATAAGTGAAGTTTGCAATTTAATTGATCTTAAAAAAAAAAAGTAATTAATAAATCAGGAACTACACAATGCGATCAAATCATTAATTATTACAATACAAATTTACAAAAATATAAAAATCGTAGCCTAAGTAGCAATTGCAATAGCTCCGAAAAAAATTGCACCAATTAAAACATAAAAATTGATACTCGATTCCAGAGCCTTCTCAATGTCAGAAAAACAATTGAGATGTTCCTAGAATGATGAATGAATATATATTTTATTTATAAAATATCAAAATCATATTGTTAATTTTTATTGCAAATTATGTATCACAGGAGAATAGGCGATATGCATTTACACTGAAGTGGACTATGGATGTATAATTATTATTACACTTCATAGTTATATTAATTAAGTTAATTTTATTACAATGCCTGCTATAAGAAATATATTACATTTACACGTAGAACCACCGTTAGTTAGAAATTATTTTCAACAAACATGAATATAAAAAAAATAGTATATTTGGCAATATATACTATTTTTTTATTCATATGAAATAGAATTAGATTAAAAAAAAAAATAATAATCAAGAATTATTCAGTATTATGGCAGTTAAAAAACCAGGAGTTCTTATAAATTTACAACAAATATTGAGTCAAATAATAATAATTATTTACCAATTATAAATAAAAAATAAGTATTATAAAATACAAAAGGAATATCAAAACTGTTAATAAGTTAATCTAAAATAAAAAATAGAAACATTTATTATTATTTACAACGATCAATATTATAAATAATATGAACTAAAAGATTTTTTGATATCATTAAGTAGGTACTATCTATCAATATATTTGACATTCCAATTCTATAATAATCCTATTTCAATTTATAAAAAAACAAATTTATTATCCAAATAAAACAAAACATTTTGGAATTGCTCTAGAAAGGTGTATTTTTTGTTCACAATCACTGCTGAAATTGAAAGTAAAACAACATATTTGTTAATATAAAATAATAAAGAATATAAAGGTAATTTATTATTTCTGTAATAATAAATTATTAAGTTAATATAGATTAACGACCCTTAGGCACCAGTATTTGTAATTCTTGATTTCCAGGTTTGAAATGTTTACTAAGGTAACTATTATCCATCAGGTTGATTGACATTAAAATTAATTTTAAAAATTGTATGATAGGTTTAAGTTCATTTATATTATGGCACATACATAAAAAAACTTTATTTTAGCGCTTTTTGTAATTTCAGGGCTTTTTAATTTACACTCCAATGATGAGTAAGTAGGAAAAAGTCAATAAATTGACTATTCGAAAATCGTCATAACTTCAAAAAGAATTTAAATCATAAACAACAATATTAGCCAACAACCACTGATAAATGTTGATGATACAAGAAGTAAAGTTTGGAATCCATAATAAACCACAAATAAAAACATTTGCTAGAAGATGATAAGATAAAACGCGAAACTCTAAAGATTTGCATAGCAAGCATGATAAAATGAACAAGAAACATTTTTTATGATGAATATTAAATAATTATTCTTTGAAAAATTTGTCTATTGACTGTATACAATCATACAAGGGTGTACAAAAGAATAAAAACCCATAAAATATTTAATTGTTTCGTTAAAAATAAAAATTCTCCAAATTTTACAAATAGATCTTGATCAAAATCAGAGAGCGCAATTGGATGGTTCAAAAAAACAAGTTTTCATATGAGCACATTAAAATTGTTTGACCAGAAACATAAAAGTAACAGATAAATTAAAATACAAATGATTGAGTAATGATAGACATGACGGAATGTTGTTTTGTAAGTATATGAGTTAAAGAGCAGAAAACATTCCTTGAAGAGGTCAGTCATAGGGCAATAATAATAAAACTCATAATATAATAAGTATTGATAATAGAAACATTGAACATTAACATTTATTAATTGTTTCTCTTCATTACCAAAAATTATTGATCTGCAATTTAAATATAAGTTGTAATTGAGTGTGGCCTCACTGTTTTTGGCCAATATATTGTGCAACCTTATAATTGTTCTAAATGGAACTAGTTCCAGATTAATAAAAAAAAAAAATTTTCATTTTATAATACCATCAGATTTCATTAAAGTTCATAATTGAAAGAACAGATCATTCAGTCTAGAACTGAAAAATTACATACAAATATTATGTTATACAATAAATATTATAACATAAGAATATTAAAATGATAATAAAATAATAGTTATCAGGAACTTTATGTCTGAATAGAGGTGTAGAAATCTATGGAGTATTATTCTCTTTACTTTATATACGGCAAACAAAATTTAAAATAAAAAAAAAATCAATAAAAAAAAACCCCGTTTACATTATATAAAAAGGCTGAAAACAAAAATTTTAAGAATATATATTGTACTTCATTGGCCAAGGATAATTGCTTTAAGAAAAAAAACGGGTGATTTGTCTATATTTTCGATAGCCTGCAACATTACAGGCTGGTTAAACTAATTTGTACTATGAATATTTTTTAAAAAACGGAAAAATCCAAGTTAATGAATTCGCATAGCGAGTCTTTAAGTGCCAATTATCTTGTACGAGGAATTTTATTATGAGCATTCTTCAATTATATGCTTTATCGATAATGTGGACCAACAGGTTTGGCATATAGGTTGGTCTTCTTTTGTGATTAAGTGGAGGTGTGTTAATTTGGAATGCTCTATTCTTACTCTTGCAACAACCACTTCTTCTCTTCTGTTTCCCCTTATTGCACTTGTCTACTTTTGTGTGTTTTTTTATAACATTTCCTTGTTTATTGGTGAGTGGTACGTCAGCCCATATTGAATCCCAACTTATTCGGATTCTGTTCCTTAAAAATGCCTTTATGTCTTTCGGCTCGTAAATTTGGAGTGGTGGAACGTTCATTGTAGCAGCCTCTTTAGCGGCTTTATCCGCTGCCTCATTTCCAGGTATTCCTGAGTGCCATGGAGTCCAGAGAAGGGAGACACTTTTTTTAAAGATGTTTTAGCATATCTTTATAGTTGGGAATTTTGTCTATCGTAGGTCCGCTTTGCCAGAAGTTTGATAGACTCTGGAGTGCAGACATTAAATCTGTACAAATGAGTATGTTTGAGTATTCACTTTCTATGGATAAATGAAGTGCTGTTGAAATCGCCTGAAGTTCAGCTGTAAATATTGTTGAGTATGTGGGTAATTTATGTATTTGGGTGAATTCGCATAGCTGAAGAGTTAGGGTTATTTAATGTCATATAATAGAGACAATTTATGAGTGTTAATTAAAACCGTAATCAATTCCTAAAACATCAAAAACCACTGATTAATCAAGAACTTAAAAAAACGTTAATGCAATAATTAAATTTTCTACTAACTTGTTTTTTTCTCTCTCAACTGAATCTGAAAATAAATATAACATCAAAAAATTCTATTTCGACTGGAATCCTTACTAGATTATTTAATTGATATTTTTAAAATTTGGCCAGCCAACAAGAGATGTAGCTAAACTTCATTGTCTCACAAAAGAAAACACTAGATCATAGACAGTTGCAAGATTTGAACCAGATATAATTTGCCGAAAGCCCTCCCAAGAGACAGAAAGGCGTTGCAGACTCCACACCTGTCTCTCCTAGGAACCAGGAAGGGGTAACCCTATTACTTCATCTAGGATGGGGTGCGGGAGAAAAAACGTTAGGCCCTGATAGGGAAGGGAGGGTTCACGTTTGTTTGCTGCGACAGGTATGATTCAGTTATAGTTATGCCTAGTTTAAATGTCTCCTACCTTAGGCGTGATTATCACTGCATTTATACCTGCGCTAGCATAGTTAATTACGCAATAAAAAATTAATGAGAGCAAAATATACTGAAAACAGCAACAGATAATCTCGAGTCAATTCATATAACCAGTTAAAGATTCGTCAATTCAGGCATCGCCATGTTAAACGATCTTAGTTATAAGTGTGCGCTAGAAATAATACATCTTACACAAACAAGATATGAAATAGATATGGAACATCACTCCAAAACAGCTTAGTATATACTTATACTCTAATGTTCATAACCTTACACGTTATAAGACGTATCAAGCTGAAACAAAACCCAGCACTCAGTTCTAGAATAGATTTTATTAACAATATAATTATAATAAAGACTCAGAGAACCCGAAGGTTCGATTCCGATTCCACCAATCGCTGTCTACTATTACCTGGCCGTCCTAACCAAAATCTAGATCAGTCTAGACGCATTTTACTGAAAAAATACAGAGTTAAAATAGTTATCCCATTTAGACTTGGGGTATTGAAAATGTTGTGGTTACTACTTTTTTCAGTTATGTACAAGGTATAAATCACCAAGATTGTGCACAATCACTAAAAAATTATATGAATAAATATGCAAATTTTCGTTTCTTTCTAGTCTAAAATCTCCGAAAGTTTTTCATTATTTTTGTTCGCATATACCCTGTTTTAATCCAAGAAGGTTTACACTATTCTAATCCCCGAGTTATGAAGTCATGAAAAATCATCATTTAATTATTAGTTGAATATAGGTAAAAGAAAGATACATAGGATTAAGAAATACTGATAGTGAAATATGAAGATGAGTTAGACAGTTTCCTTGAACAGCAGTTGTGCCAGGACATGATTGATTCATAATAATTCTCTGTCCTTAGGTTTTCTTCAATTAAGGGAACCCATTTATAGAATATGTATTATACGTTGGTGATTAAATTAAATTGAATCTGTATCGCTGCAACACTTGAAGGATGAAGACTTTGTACTGAAGGAACTTTGTAAGGAAGTACTGTTATAAGAGCAAAGGTTCTGCAAGGAGGTGATTTGGTTCAAATCACGCTCGACCGCCAGATTTTTATCCAATTAAGGCTGGGTGGACCCTGGAGGGCTCACGAACCAACGGGTAAAAGATAATAATTATCTTTCACAGCCGGATTCGAACCCAGGTCATATATACGTTGGTGATACTAGGCAAAATTTAAAAATACAATAAGCCGGGATATTAGTCATTGTAATTCTAAAATTTAATTATTTAACAAAATATGATGTTAAATTTCATTAATTTTTTAACAACTGTGGGTTAAATGTGTTTCTAAAAATAAATTCCTCAATTGTTTTGACTGAGAGTCAATAAATTATGTTTTATTTCTTAATTTCATTAAATTACTTGAAATGCATAAAACGTTACAACAACGATTAGATAAATTGAATCGTTCATTTGAGAAACAGCATAATTAAAACAAAAAATGTCTATTAAAGTCTTAAATTCTAACAAAAAAAAAAGTCGTACACGTATTCATAATTTTTAGAATTCAATATATATATAAATTTAAAGATGTGATAAAGTGGAATGGCTGACGTTCGCCCTAACCAATAAATCTGGAAGTCAAATCCAGCTTCGGAAAGAAATGGAAGTGAGGTGTATCTCAAACGAAGGATTCAATTATATGATTCATGTTGAGCATCTTAGGCTTCAGGACTTAAAGGGCATGAGAAAGAAAAAACTGTTGTTTTTCTGACTACAGCTAAGTTTCATTCATGAATATAGACAATATATAAAAAACATTAATGAAACAGAAACGTGATCAAGAAAATATTTTTAAATAAAAAAATCGATAATTTATTTTAATTTTCTGACAAATAAGTAATAAAGCTATAAATAATAATAATAACCTGCATAGCCCATGAAACGTTTCAGGTTTAGTTAGACAGTTTCCTTGAACAGCAGTTGTGCCAGGACATGATTGATTCATAATAATTCTCTGTCCTTAGGTTTTCTTCAATTAAGGGAACCCATTTATAGAGGAAAGGTGTGTACCAAGGTTACCAAACCAAATCAAAAAGGTTGACTCACAACTGAATTAACAGAATAAATAATAATCTGCAATAGCATGATTCGAACCTGATCCGTAAAGAACACAGTAAAATGCCTTGCTCACTAAACTGTAAAGATCCCTAAAAATAATAATAAAAATCTATAAATAGTAAAACTAAAAATAATGATATTGTAACTCCATTATAACCAAATTCTAAAATAATAAAGCAATAATGCTCTTTTATCTTAGTGACTAAAATGATTATTAAATGTTTGCACCTGCTTAAAAATCGACACGATATGTTCCGTGTTTCTCTTGTATCCATAAAATATTTTAAACAGTAAATAAATGTATGCATTGTGATTTCTCATTCTATTTACACGCCATTATAACAAATCAAATTACACTTCATTATATATTAGGTAAACGGGAAGTAATAGGGATGGAAGAAAAAATGAACACATAATGTGAATCGGACCTAAAGGTTTCCTTTAATATCTAAGGTATTCCTTTGCCATGGAGTGATATCCTACAACATTTACCTCTCACTATGAAGTAGGAAGACAACATAGATTTCAGAAAAATACCTGCTTTATAATCAGTATTGAAAACAATAGGGTTTGTATATTAATTAAAAATATACTTCCGCCCAGACTTCTACATCTTCCACCGTATTGGTATCAGTTCCTAATGTTCCCATACCAGTCCAATCTAATTTAACTTTCTTTTCCCTTAAATCATCTTTTCCCAATTTCAAATCTCAAATAAATTCTTTATGTTCAGGTCATAGACGTTTGGCACACAGTTCAGGACAACAATTTTTCTACCCAAATGCAGTTTAAATTCCCTTTTTCCTAAATCTATAAACAATTCTCTTAAACCTATTTCTATATCTGTTCCACTTCATTCCAAACTTTCATCATATTCTACTACATTCAAAAGGTCTCTACTTAATTTAAGATTCGCGAAACCATTCAACACATTCATTTTATCCAACACAACATCTCTTATTCTACCAACTCATTCTACCAACCAACATAGATGAGACCCATTTTGGAGGTCTTTCCAAATTAATTACCACAATTTTGAACTCAACCCGCATACACAAAAAACTTATACTCATCAATAAGTTCAATAATCTGTATCAAGAAACACTAACGAGCAAAATTTATCCCAAAGGTCAAGAAAATTGGGTCCTTAATATCTCATATACTGATATCCCATTTAATGTACTCAACATTCTTAGCCTAGGCCCTAATTTTTCCATACCCAAATCTTCACTAAAAATTATTCCAGAATTGCTTACAGACGTAGAATAGATTCACGACCCCGCATTTCATCATTCTAACTAGAGTAAAGAGTTATCACGCATTACTATTTGCAATGCCATCTCTAATTACCTCCAACACCCTCCATCCTTTTCTTCCAGATTTTCTACAATTTTCTTTAAAGACCTTTCTTTCACTCGATCCTTCCTTAGTTTTCATGATGACATTATTATCACCAAAGCCGACAAAGGAAACAAGACTATAATTATGAACCGCTCTGACTAAAATAAAAAAAATGACTCAATTCCTACCTGATCATTCCACATACACCACTACGTCCCGTGACCCTACACCTTCATTAAAACCCACCTTTAACAAACATCTTTAAGATCTCTTAAATTCTGAATTTATTAATTATCCCACATATAGGAACCTCACTTCATTTTATGGCCTTCCCAAAATTCACAAACGAAATACTCCCCTCCGTCCGATCACTTCTAACATTTATTTCCCCGCCGTTAAACTTAGTAAATACCTACTGCCCTCTTTACATGCTCTCAGCCATGACAATCCATATGGCATTAACAACTCTTTTTACCTCCGCGATCAATTATTATTGTATTATACGCTTCACCATTCCAGACCACTACATTCTCACTTCCTTTGACGTTGAAAGTTTATTTACCAATATCCCCATAGATAAAGTCCTATTTTTAGTAGAATCCAATTGGTCCACCATTGAACCTCATACTTCCCTTGACCTTTCTTCTTACCTCAAGTCTCTCCAACTTTGATGTGAATCCGGCTACCTCACATTCCAGGATCAACTTTTTAAACAAATTTCAGGCTTGGCTATAAGTAATCCTCTAGCCCCCGATCTTTCCAATATCGTACTTAACGATTGACTCAACTCCCTTATCCCACAGTTTTCTAATGACATCATTTTTATTAAAAAATATGTTGACGACCTCCTCTTGATACTGATTCCTAATAAAATCACCGATATCTTATTTCAATTCCTACCATCCTAGCAGTTGTATCAGAAACAAACAATTCGCTACCATTTCTTGACCTCCTCATCATAAAAAACACCAATAACAATATATCTACCGATTGGTACACAAAAGCAACTTACTCGAGAAGACTTCTAAATTATCACTCCCAACATCCTTACCATCAAAAACAAAACACAGCCAATGGAATCAATAATCTTCTAACATACTTATTAAACTTGGCTTAGTAGTGAACATAAACATAGTTAAAATATAAATAAATAATTATAGATTGGATAGATAGTTTGGCCTTTAAGAAATTGTAGAAATAAAATTCACATAAGAAATTAAGATTTTACAAGGACGTAATATTTACACCATAAGTGAATTAATTTATAAAATTGAAATTCCAAACATTAATTTATAGACGATTTAATTGAGCATATTTTGACAATTTTACACTGAAAGATATGAAATGAAGTTCATTAAAAATCGGGTTTCCCTATGAAGGGATAAATCTTACATTTACTTGGAGTAATATTTATTTGAACATATTTTCATAAATCAAAAAATATTTTGTTACTAATCATGTTGACGGCATCATTTATAGTTGAACAAGTGTGAAATAAAGGGGCACAATGGACATTTGTAATTTTTTTCTCAATTTGTGCCAGAAACAAATGTATGCTTCAATAATCACAAAACTATAAATAATATGCCAATTTTGTCAATAATGAGAGATAAATAGACAGGAAAAATAAACAAATTAGAAAAACTAGATTTTGTAATCCTTTACTTTGTAACCTCCTCAATAAAATTTGAAACTCAGATCCCACGATTAAACCTTAATGAAGTAATATTTTTTTACTAAAAAAAAGAATAGTATAAGACGTCGGCACAGATTTTCGTCATATTTGGGTAAACACATCCGAGAATAAAAAAAAAAATATTTTCCTCCTTAAATTTACCTTAGTATCTCTAATATTACTTTTCGTAAGATATATCTAAATGGACGTAAGTAAATTGAACTTTGTTACTACTTTCATAATATTCCATTATTATTTTTTTTCTGCCAAGTCTCCCATTGGATTCCTATATTGATTTATTTCTATTACATACTTCATCTTATAAATTATAACCTACATATCACCATAAGGCGATTATTGATACATAAATAGTACATGTTAAGGGGACATACTACTATATCAATGGCGGTGGCAAATTATCTAAAATAGAGTTAATTGGTTGTAAACCATCATCGAGTCGTCTTAAATTTTTTAAGTCTGGCTGCTTCCAATTGAGTTTTTGTACTTAATGGGAATAATCTAGACTTGATCAATTAAAAACAACTTAAAAGACGTCCCAGGGACGGTTTGCAACAAGTTAATTAAATTGTAGGCAATTAGACTTGTCTAGTTTTTCAAGACCGCCACAGATATAATGTAGTCAATATTGAGCAACTCAGTGATATCTTGCGTAGTAGAATATCAATGAACAATTTCTTCAACTTAACCAGTTTAGAACATTGAGTGGATTATGCTAATTTCAAACATATATATATTGATTGAATAGTTAAAAGTTATAACATTTCAGAAAATGTTTATTGATAATTTATTTAGATTTGGAAAATACTCATTTATTTAATTTATATATTCATTCATTTTATGTAAACGCCCTAGGGGTAGACCAAAGCGTAGGTGGGAGGAATAGGTCAAAAATTATCTCCTAGATTTGATTTTGGATGACAGATGTACGTTCTTCTTCATCATTATTATATTTATATAATATTAAATTACATTATATAACATTTTTAATTATTAATCTCTTTACAACTAAGCAAGGTACATTAGTAATGAATTATCATGTTTATCCCCTTCATTTTTGAAGGAAATAATTATACCCACTAATTTCTCTGTGCAATAAATAAATTCTTAAATGAAAAGAAATATAAATAGGGATAGAGATAGATAATTTTTCAATTTTGTCAATAACAAAGTCTTATTTCTGTTGCAAGCACAGAAATATAGAAAAAATATATAACTTCATAACCATATCACTAAACAAACGTTAACTTCCACCCAAATACACTCACTATATGAAAAGGAACCATAGACAATAAGCTGAAATATTTTAAAGAAAAATGGCATCACTTAAAATTTAAATTATACTGAATAGAAATTATGTAATAATGTGATATAAAATTAATACAACATAGATGGAAGTAAATGAAAAATAATTAATCAATAAAATCTAAAAAAAAAAAAAAAAAATACAGTCATGAGAATGTGATATCAAACTTAAAAATCCTGTATCAATTCTACATAAAAAACAAACAAACAATTAACTAAAAAAAACAAAACAAGATTAATATAAAAAGGATTTCTAAATTGTACTTTCCTCTTGTACATTTATTTTTTAGATTAAATTCTTTTAACGAGTTTTGTTTTTAGTTTATTGTTTTTTTAATAGAATTGATTTTACAACACATTTTTGTGAATGTATTTTTCTTTTTTTTTAGATTTCATAAATTAATTATTTTTCATACTCTTATTTTTCACTTTTTTTGACTTTTCTGAAGTGGACTTATTGCAAAACTACAGGGTAAGAAAAACGAATAGAAAATTAAATTATGCTTCTAATGAGGTACAATATTCTACCAGCCAAGGGAATAGTTTCCTAAATTTTGAAAAAGATTTTTATTAGTTGTAAATAGACTGCATCAATATAATCCTATTATTCCGGTTAATTTTCTTAGACAGTTTAATCGTTTTTTATTGTAAACATACTTTGGAAAGTAGCTATGGATGTCCAGTGCCATATATTACTATTAAAAAAAATAAAGAAACAGTAAGATAAGAAAATATAAATATTGGTGAATAGAAAACTCATCTCTTTTCTGTTCATCAATATTTATATTTTCTTAACTTACTGTGTCCATTCTTTTTTTTTTTTTTTTTTTTTTTTTTAGATAATTTTTTACACTATTTTTATTTATATTCTATTAGATTTATTACATTTTCGAATGTATGTATCTTCTTTTCAATTAGCACTACAAAGTAGGGCAAAATATAAAATTGGTTACCAATACATAACATTTTCTTACTACTTCGTACCTTCATTGACAGCTAATTATTATAACACATGCGCCCTACAATATTTAATTAAAGATATATATATTTACTGGAAGACTTTTGATTGACCGTGTGTATCAATAAATGGAATTTGGTTTGGACGTGGTCAAATTAAACTCAAATAGTAAATTGGTGTACTATTCTTATTTGAGCCAACGTTTCGCCCCACGTTCCAGGGCTAAAAGATACAAACACTTAACATAAGTACAAAAAAAAAATAAGTTAAAAATAACAAGGGTATACAATGAAACGTAAAAATTAAATAAGAAAAATTAAAGGTTATAAACAATAAATGAAAACGGTAATAGTAACAGATAGAGAGAAGAAATAATAAAGAAAGTACAAATTAAAAAAAGTACAACTTGTACTTTATAAGTACAAGTTACAATTTCTTGGACTTCAAATACTCTTCTCTTTATCTGTTACTATTACCATTTTCATTTCTTGTTTATAACCTTTAATTTTTCTTATTTAATTTTTACGTTTCATTGTATACCCTTGATATTTACAACTTTTTTTTTGTACTTATGTTAGCAGTTTGTATCTTTTTTAGCCCTGACGAAGCCCTGCAACATGAGTGGACCAAATTCCATTGGTATATATATATTTACCATAATTATAAGAGCAAAAAAAGACTATCAATTTCTTTATCCATTTTGTAGGATATCATTAATTTTAATTAAAAAAAAAAAAACAGGATGAATAAATAACCAAATAAATGACGTACTGCAAAATGGGGACAAAAATTAGACGTTCATTATATACTAGTTATTTCCATGATTGTATAAACATATAAACTTGTAATTAAAACTTTGGCATGTATTATAATAATTGTTAAAAATAGATGAAAATATGTTTGAAGGCCGTTAACTACTAATCATTTGATGATTGTGAAACAGTTTTAAGTTAATTAATCTGAATAGTATATTTTATTTTAAAATATTTGTTTTCACCACCTAAAAGTAATTACTTAAATTCCAGATTTAATGAACATCTACATGGTTAGAAGGACCACCTAATAAAAAAAGAATTGTCACAGTAAAATGCCGGCGATCAAACTAAGTGAACTCAACTTGCATTTGTGACTACTATGTTTCTTTTAAGTCGTACATCCATGATGATAAGTAAAGTACAAGAGCCCAAGAAGAGAAAAAAGGCAGTTATTTCACCCCAATTTTTTATTACTTTAATGAAAACTAGGTATAATTACTAGTCTAAATTGATGAGCCTGCCAAGTATAGGTAGGGGGAAAAAAAATGGCGGATTTTTCAAAATGTTAAAAATAATTAATTTTTCATTCGGAGCTCTATAAATTTAAAACAACCCTCAAAAATACAAAATCTAAGAGAACATCATTTAAAGTAGAGTAAATTTTCTAAAATGTAAGCCGTAATAGAGCTATTTACGTTCAACAGTTCTAGAGACATAGCTTTTTAAAAAGCAACATTTCATAAAAATGTTGTATGGAACGTACTTAAAGTTCAGTAGATAGTGAATTTTTTCGAAAATCCATATCTCAAAATCCATTTGATGTACAGATGTCTATTAGCACTCAAATTCATGCTAGTATAATGTACTATCAAGTAATTTTTTTTGTTTATCTTCGTAGGAGTAGTAGTTTTCATTATACGTGCTTAAATAAATTGATTTATAATAGTTCGGACAAATTTTCATTTACCATATTTATATTCATATGTGGATATCATAAAAACTACTATTCCTAGAATAGTAATCCTAGAAGATAAGTGCATAAACTACTTTAATGGTTACTTTACTTACTTTAATGGTAAGTTAAATTTCCTTTATTTTTAGTGCTGGCATATGTAAAGACATAAGTGCATATAAAGACATATGTGCGTCTTATGGGTCTAGAGATATATATTTTCAAATATCTTATACCAACAACCAAAAATTGACATTCCCAGAGTTTATTTCGTCAAATATCATAAAAAGATAAACATTATTAACTATTTTATAGTAAATTTAACTAGCTTTAATTTAAGTGCAGACAGACATCTGTCCGTCTAATTGTTTCTGACAGAAAGTTTTTAATAAATTAATCTTATTGTCCTAACAACTATAAATCAATATATTTGAAGAATATCAAAAAAACTACTACTCCTACGAAGGTAAAGGTCATAAACTACTCTATAGTAATGCTAATAGTAGTATAGTATAATAGTATAGTAGCTTTAATGTGAATGCTAATAGGCATCTGTACATCACATAGTTCCTGAGATACAGATTTCTCAGAATAAATTAACTAACTACTGATCTTTCAGTACATTTTAATCAAATGTTGCTTTTTAAAAAGCTATATCTCAAGAACTATTGGACGTAAATAGCACTATTAGGGCTAATATTTCATTAAATTTACTCTACCTTAAATAATGTTCTTTTAGATTTGCTACTGTTTTAGTAGTGTTTAAGATACAGAGCTCCGAATGAAAAATTAATGTTTTTTAAGGTTTTGAAAATGCCGCCATTTTTTATTCCCCCTACCTATACTTGGCAGACTCGTCAATTTTGACTAGTAATTATACATAGTTTTCATTAAAGTAATCAAAAATTGGGGTGAAATAACAGACTTTTTTTTCTTACCGGCTCTTGTACTAGAGTATTATTCTAATTTCATTCTTCTATCTTGTGAAAAGTTTTGCCAAAAAAAAAATTATTCTTTTGTTGCAACTTTTTTGAGTATCTTTTTCAATCATCGCCCCTCTTATGTTTGAAAAAATAATAAAACCAACAAGCAATTTCACGCATTTCAGGGTATATATTTTCAAAAATTCTAATTCTGATTTAAAAACGACAGTGCTCAAAAGGTTGTGACACTTTAGCTATATAAAATAAATATTTTCTTTTGTGTAAGTTGATTTTCAAAACAGCTTGAATTCCCCTACTCCGTCCACCCAAACTTGAACTTCACCAAAAACCTGGTGTTAAATTGACTATGGAAATTTTCAAAAGTACTTTCCTAGTAGTATAAAATGAGATCTGACAACTTTCACGAATACTTGAAACTATCAATAATATGCTCTATATAGTTGGATTAGTAAAATAAAAAATTTTCGGCTTGATATGCTAGGCATTATTAACGATACAGTATTTGTATTTTTTTTCAACTTTTTTGTCATACAAATGCATCAAAAAATGTACCAAGTTTTCCTAAATTGGTTTGAATAGCATAACGAAGTTTTATATTTTCCATGAAAACTTACTTAAGAAATGATCCTGAAACAAACAGGATTAACCAATGCAATCCACAGGAACCTGCGTTTACAACAATCCTTACAATGGTCTTTTACTGACAGCCCAAAAAGCCCACCTGACGGGCAACTCAGGTACAAAAGACACTACTATTTCATGTTTACTAGTACCGTCGTAAAAAAAAAAAAAGTAACAACTCTGCAACATTTATTTAAATAAAAAAAAAAAATGTCTTTTCATTCGAACTCATAACCCTGAAATTAATTATTAACTTTTTTTTTTTAATAACAAATCTTTAATTATTGATAGATATTACAATATGCCATTGTTAGGCAATAGGTAATAATGATCACATTCACACTAAAATAAAAAAATAAATAAATGTATGAAAAATAATTACATAAAAATAAATAATCTCTCTGTCGGAAAGATAAAAATCGAACTAAATACATGAAAAGAATAGTTATGTATGTATTACATAATGTTTTATAATTTAAACTAAATCTTTAATAGATTCATTAAGAGTAGATTTTAAATTACTATAATTTGGTTTAAGAGACCAATGCTTAAATATTTTCAGCCACTTAATGAAATTGAATTAATTCATTTAAGGAAATTTTCTGTTGTTGTTCTTTCAATTACAATTGGTATAAATCTGTGGTTTGCACCACAAATTTCTGAGCATTGCCCATATATAATTCCTGGACGATTAATATTTATAGTCCCTTGATTTAATCGTCCGGGGACAGCGTCAATTCCTAAAGCCGGTACGGCTCATGAATGTAATACATCGCCAATGTGGAATATAGAAGAGGTGGATTTTTTAAGAAAAAAAAATATTTATAATGATAATAATAAAATAAAAATAATAACTAGTCACATTTATACTTGCATATATAATATTTAAACTATCGACCTGACGATTCCCGAGCCCACTAAGAAAAATGACATAAAATAAAATAAATAAATGTATGAAAAATAATTACATAAAAATAAATAATCTCTCTCGGAAGGATAAAAGCGAACTAAATACATGAAAAGAAAAAAATATATTTATAATAATAATAATAAAATAAAAATAATAACTAGCCACGTTTATACTTGCATATATACTATTTACACTATCGACCTGACGATTCCCGAGCACACTCTATCCCCCACGTGTGAGGGGTAGAGCAGAGCTCAAGAGATCCATGCGCATCCCTCTCACCGCGTCACTTGTAATGAGTCAGTTTGCTAAAGCCGCAAACACTCAAATACTACTGAATTAATACTTCAAACAGAATAATTTTTCAAAAAGCATAGGGGGAGGCAGTAAAATTATTTTTGTATTGACCATTATTCAATAACATATTGATTTGAATTATTCTTATATATTTTTTTTTTTTTTTGTGGAAGTAAACGAAAAAACCTAAAAGAGAAAAAAAAACACAAATGTTAAAGGCACCTTATTTATAAAGATATAATAAGCACATTGACTACCAAAAAAATTCAATATATAAAATTAAAATATAGTAACAAATTAAACTAAAGTGTCACTGAAAAAAACTAAGGTGTCATTGGAATAACCAGTGACTAATTACTGATATCAGAATGAAAATATGCATATGTTTTTTTAAGTAAGGATACGAAAAAAATAATAGATTTTATACAGGGAATTTAATTTCTGACTTTTAAATCCCTAGAAAAATTTAATTTTCAATCTGAGTCCACTAATACAATAACTCAATTAAAGAAAAAAAAAGTTCACCCATATTTTATCCTGTGACCCTTCCATTAGCATTGAATATAACAGAATGGGTTATCAGGACATTTAAGAGAATACAGCGTGATGATAAAAAAGTTTTATATTTTAAAAAAAATTTATTTTATATAGTACATATTATATATATTTAATAGTTTTATATGTATTGAATGGAAAAGAGCTGCATTAATGAAACTGGAAAGCAAAAGCCCAAGATATGCAGGCGTGGAGAAAGCTGGTGGTTCAAAACGCTTAAGATTTACAAGGTCTCTAAGCCAACCGAAAATATATATACACATACAATCCTGTTAGTGTTAACCAATATTGAAGCAGGTTAAAAAAAATTTCAAAAGTAAAATTTGATATTTGGTGTATCTATTAGCACACAATTTTTTGTTAATAGGTAGCAATAATTTAATAAGTCGTTTAAATTAGATAATTCAAAGTTACACCATGATAAACCAGACCTTCTTAAAAAATAATAGAATTTGTTTTTGAAGCGGTTAATAGAAAGAGATATTTTTGACTTACCGAAAAAAATTAATTTTAAAAATATTTAATACCTGTGTTTTTTTGGATACTAAACATCTTAAAGGCATAAATAACGAAAAAAAATAAACTATTTTTTTATAGTTATTGACACTCAAAGAAAATCGTGCCTAATATACACCAAATGAAAAAAAAATCGTTTGAGATTTCCACTGACAACTTGTCTTCATGATTGAGAATCAGTAATCATAAGATTTTGATCATCAGATCATCATGATCAGGAGATTTTAAGTACGATGATGGATTTTAACTAGAAATTGAATTTTCTTGTGCACTTCAGATTTATTTTAGGGTTTTTAAAATGAGTTTGAAATATTTTGATTTAATAAATTGACAATTTAATTAATAAACTATGAGGTAATAATTCTTGATATTTGTGAATTTTAATCTTAATATTCTAGGAAGATACAGCAGGTGGTGGTCAAATATCTTCTTCAAATAATCTAAATATTATTTAATCTGCATATTTTCCTACTCCAACAAAAAAAAAAATTCACTGACTTTTCCAGTCCTGGACGCCCAAGTATTATTTTCAATTATCCAGATATAGTTAATGATACATATCGATTCTATTCAATATTATAAGAGAGAGAGAGAGAGAGAGAGAGAGAGAGAGAGAGAGGGGAGAGAGAGAGAGGGAGAGAGAGTGAGTGAAAGAGAGAGAGAGAGATTTGATATAATAATATTTATATATAATAAATAGAACAGATAGCTTTATAAACGTTTCTTTGTTTACTGTACAAAATTTTAATTTTCATTGAAAAATAGGCTTCTTACAAACCAAGGCATATTACTAAGTTTAAAATAAATTGTATTTATTTATAATAAATGAATAAAAAGAGGAAATTATAAATCAATGTCATTCAGTAAAAATAAATGTCGCACCATGTGCCATCTGACATTTTTGAAGTTTGCCGACGTACTGAGAGCACTAGGCATGACTAAGTTCACTTTGAATGGGGGTACTTTGACCGTATTTGTACGCCTCCAGGAAAGGTACCCATTTTTGACCTGAGTTACAATAAATCTGTCAGTCTGTCGCAGAAACCAATATCTTATACAGCTTTAATTGCTTTTAGAATTTCACTTGCAGCTTGTTATTTTCCAAGCTTCGTAGCTTATATAACGGAGTCCAAAAGTGACTCTAATAAAGAAATAACAAATATAAAATATTAAATAAATTTTTATAGTTCAGCGTTTTTACTGATCCACATCTTATATTAATTTATAAACTTCTTATTTTATTTTGTTGGTTATGATCATAGC
>NW_027110126.1:306383-327393 GCF_000696795.3 Halyomorpha halys | reverse complement strand
CATTTCTCTTTTTTTTCCGTTAACAACAACATTGTATAGATACGCTCTAATATGCTGTACAAGCTTTCTCCAAATTGGTTTGTCTAAAACATAAACATAAATCAAAATCATTATAAACAACTCCATCAATTGTGATTTAAATCTAATATAATAGAATATATACTAATAACATAATATAAGATTTAATAAGAAATTTAAATAAATCAGAAAATATTTTTAAAAAATCAGGAAATGCTCTTAAGGAAACATTTACTAATGAAGACAAATTTTATAAGATACTTTAAAAAATAAGTTATAAACTATGGAGTAATAGCATGTTGATAAATGTATTCTGATATTCACTAAAAACAAAAATGTGTGTCTGCATAATTATATGTACGTAAAGAGCCAGCAAAGTATTTTTAAAATAAGAAATGGGTGTAACTTAAATAATAACGAGGAAAGATTTAGTGTTTATTTTAAATGTTTACTTAAATTTAATTATTAATTTTTTGCGACTTTAGCGCTCCGCCTACACTGACTCACTACCAGTGATGCGGCGAGAGGGATGCGCTGGGATCTTTTGAGCTCTGCTCTACCTCTCACACCTGGGGGATAGAGTGGGCTCAGGGATCCTCAGGTCGATTCTGTAAATATTGTATACTAGAGTGTAAATGTGACAAGAGACTATATTATTTTATCATTATGTTATTTTATTTATTTATTTATACAGATAGTTTGATTATGTTCATTTTGTTTATTCTTCTGTTTGCATTTATTTTAAGAGTTTATTTATTTATTTTATCGGATTTTAGTATGTATGAGATGATTCATCACTAATACCTATTGCCCACAACTGTGTGGCAGATTGTAATATCTATCAATAAATAAAAAGTATTAAAAAAAAAAATTATTAATTTTAGCATCAATTTATTTCAATTTTATATTCTATTCACGTTGACACCTAAAATCACTTGAATGTTTTTTTTCTACTAAATATTTGAAAATTGGCAACATACATAACATTACTTCATGTAACAGGTTACATTATGATTTAAGTTAGCTTTATGGTTACATCTAAATATAAAAATAACAATTTTATATTTGTACCTGTTAACACATTAGTTAGTATTAAAAACACATTATTGGCAATCAACGTGGTTCTATGAATCATCCTAACCCATAACAGACATGTCAATTATCATATTAAAAGAAATTGATCAAACATTTTGATATAATAATATTTATATATAATAAATAGATTAATGTACCATTGATATTTATATGTTACTTATATTTATATACCACTTGTTGTTAAATCATATGATTTCTTAGTTAAGGTAGTGATCATGGTTGTTCATGTCACATGTGGCATGTGTTTAATCACATTTAAATTACAGTGGAATATTTGAAGTAAAAAAAATATAATATAACGTATATTTCATTAAATTACATCTAGGACTATTAAGATATAATTCAAAATAAGAACTTGTTGTAGAATAAATTGTATGGAAATAATATGCCATTTTGATAAATTTTATTTTTTATATAATCTTTTCACTTTCTTGAGACTGGTTATTATTGTTAAATACAATACATTTTATCAGATTTATGTCTGAAAACAGACTATATTTTTTTATAAGTCCAATATTTCGAATACTCTCCAAAACAAAAAAAATTTTTTGCAGGCTATTCTGCCCAGGTCAATAATTATATCAATATTAAAACTTTTTATAACAGTCAATTTATGATAATTAAGAAAAGTTTCAATGTTAATAGGAAGAATTGACAAAATATGGTACATTACAATTCAATATAAAGAACTGTAGGAGAAACACACTGAAGAGAAGACTGCATGGATTAACTTTCTGGATTTTTTTTTCTCATAAATGACGTTTACGCAAGAATTAGTAACTATCATGATTACCCATAAAACCGACATGGTGGTTGGTTGTACCGGATGGTACATATCGTACATATATTGAAGACAAAAAAAAATCACCTAAAATAATGATTAGTTAATTAGAGATATCAGAGGGAAACATTAAACTGACTAGGGAAGGAAAAATAGAATGTGAAAGAAATCAAACTTCATTTATGATTATTCGGAGTATTCATACTGTTATGTCATATGTAAAATGTTTTACCATGTTAAATGTTGTAAGTAAAGGATTGGGAGCAACCCTATTTAAAGTCATGTTAAATGCTAAATGCATAAGAGATGGATTTTGTGAGCAACTTATTTTACAACCTTTCCTTCCAAAAATTCATGTTATTTTATACTTACAAGTTTTTGTTAAAGTAATTTATTACATGCCTAAAGTGAATGAATAGTGAAAGTTTGGATATTGTCGTGATGAACTTCTAACTTCTGGGGAAGAGAATCAAGATGATCTATTTGACGACTATCATTACATTATTATTATTCTTACCTTGCTTTATTAGTTATAAAAACATCCAAAACAATACTAAAATAATCAAAGCGCAAACTACGTGTAAGTAACCTAACACAACTAACAAAATGGTGACGATCTCAGCTGGTATCTTGCGTGATGTCATTCTCCAATAAACATACCTAGTAACAGACCATGTAATATGTTATATCGTTTTAACATAGTAAAAGAAGGAAATATTTCTCCATTCAACATGAGTTTTTCCATTTAACACGCTTTGACATGTTAAACTAAAGATCATCCGGAATAAGCTTGTTTGTGCATTTAAAATTTTGTTAAGTACGCAATCGTGCGCATCGTATCGCGTTTGTATCACTGCTATACTACAAAAATATCACAATCTAAAAGTTTATACATTATAATATTTCGTGTATTATGTCTAGGGCATAAAAATATCACAATCTAAAAGTTTATACATTATAGTATTATGTATATTATGTCTAGAGTATAAAAATATCAAAATCTAAAAGTTTATACCTCATAATATTATGTGTATTATGTCTGGGGCATGTTTCAAAGAAGCATAGGAAGGTGTTATTTTAATACCTTACGTCTGACAATTTCAGTATAGTCAATAAGAGATAGTTGTCAAAGAAAAACCTCATTCGAGAAAGCAAATTCTACGGAAGAATATTCCTACTAAAAATTAAACTTTTAATATTGTTTAAATGTGTCAACATCAAATAAAACCATGAGGTATGCTTATATGTAAACGGACATCATAAAATTACCGAATTAATAAGAGTATTTGTTATATCAATGATAATAAATATCTAAGTGCAATCTCAGTAAGTACTACATTTCTAAGTTCATAAAACTGAAAATGAATTAAAAAAAAAAAAAAAAAAATACACTTCTTCATTTACTTTTAAGAACGTTTCTAACATCACTCTAAAAGAAAAAAACTTCATAGAAAATAAAATAATTTTAAATGTATTAGCAATCATCAAATTCTACAAATGCTTTGCATTAAATTCAGTACATCATGAATTCTAGACACGAAACCACAATAAAAAAAACGAAAACGTTTTCTCTAACTTCAGAAGTTACAGTAATCTCAGCAATTGTTTGGCAGAAACGTTAAAAAACTAAAAAATAGCATATTTTACTGCAAACAAATTATATATAGTACTAATAGTCATCAAATCGAACAATTTTTACGGTTTCCTAGACAAAAAAAAATGAAAGAAAAAAATACCTAATATATTTAACTGATATTTAAATGTATTCTAAAAGTTCAGCAGCTATAGTAATTAAGTCAGTTACGACCACTACGATTAATTAGTCATTTGGCTTCATTATAAAATATAAATTAACCAAGGATATGTCATTACGGAAATAATAAAACTAATTTATAAAACAAGAGTAACAAATAGTAAATTCTACATTTTGAAGGGTAAAACAAAATAATAATTTTAAGAATAAAAACACTATATACAAATATACTGATAATCATTGTATTGAACATATTTTACGCATCCAATGTTGCATGCAGCATGTTTCCATAAAAAAAACAAAAGAAGAAAAAAAAAACAATCTATAACATTTGATATAGGCACCATTATAAGGTTTCTCAAACATCTAAAGTTATAGTAATTCAGTAATATGAAAATTGAATGGATGAATTGGATTCATTCCAAGATTTAAATTAAATTAAATTATCTATGAAATAATAGCAATTATATTCTAAAATAATAAAAAACAATATACAAATATAATAATCACCACAGATTATCAACAAACGAAAAAGAAAAAACGATCTAAAATATTTGACGGATATAACACACCTTTACAAGCTTTCTCAAACTTCTAAAGTTATAGCAATTAAGTAATCCGAGTTGTGTCATATGGCTTTATTGCAGCACACAGATTAACTGACGTTATCTATGAAATAAAATAAATTAATAATAGGAGCGTGTCATTATTAAAAAAATAAAAAAGAGTAACAAATAAATTCGGTCCTTAAAAACTGATTTTGAATCATATAGTATACCAATAAATAAACAAACACTCTGACTTTGATTTCTGTCAAAATAGCTCTAACGAACGTGGGGCGAAACGTTGGCTCAATTAAAATAGTTATTGCTATTTGAGTTCTGACCGCAACCGGACCATATTCCATTTATTATAAATAAAGTTTAGTGAAAAAAAACAACATATATATACATACACAAATATACTATTTTTTTTTAAAATATAAAATTGTACAAATAATATCTAAAGAATTGGATATAACAGAATATTTGGACAGAACAATATTTATTCCTAGAGTAGAAAAGAAAAAAAAAGAAAGTCAAACTCATTAACTTATAGTAATCCAGTTTAGGATGGTGATGGTGATGGTTCATTTGGCTTCATTGAAGATAAACTATAAAATAAAATAAATTATAAAAATGAGCATGTGATAATTACTAATAACAAAAACTAGTAATAAAAAAACAAGATCAACAAATTGTAAATTCCACTTATTAAACAACTCTTTCTGAAACGTATGATAAAAAAATAAATTACTTTTGAGTAATCAAACGATATAGGTATATAATAATAATCATCCTATGAAACAGATGTTGAGCAAAAATTGGGTCAAAGAAGATTCCCTGATCAGGAATCATGATTTTTTTTTAATTGCTTAACGGATATAGTGGCGGTCAATAAACGGATCAAAATAACTAAATATTGTAAACAAAGTGGGGCGAGATTTTGGTTTACAATAAATATTTTTTTTTTTTTAATATTTTGAAATCTTTATTGACCGCCTACCCGGTCTATCTTCCTAGAATATTAAGAGTAAAATTCGCCAATATCACACATTATTACCTAATAGGTTATTAATTAAACTGTAAATTTATTAAATCAATAAATATCAAAATATTTCAGAATCCTTTTAACAACCCTAAAAAAAAGTCTGTAAACTGCACAAGCAAATTCAATTTCCAGTTAAAATCCATCATTATAATTAAAATTTCCTGATCATGATGAAAAAATCTTCAGATTACTAATTCTCAATCATGAAGACAAGTTTATCTAATCAGTTACGAAAATATTTATTCGTTTTAGCCCCTTGAAAAACCTAGTTTAAATGGTTTAAAAAAACAAATCCTATTATTTTTTGTTATTCTATTATCATCATACTTAAAATCTTATGATCATGATGCCAAAATCTTATGATTACTGATTCTCAATCATGAAGACAAGTTTTAAGAGGAAATCGAAGTCTCTAACGATCTTTTTTTTTCATTTGGTCTGTATTAGGCACGATTTTCTTTGAGTGTCAATAACCATAAAAATAATGTTATGGCTATTTATGGCTTAAATATGTTTAGTATCTGAAAAAACACGGATATTAAATTTTTTTTTAGGTCAGTCAAAAATATCTCATTGTTTTAGTCGCTTGAAAAATCTAGTTTAAAAAAACAAATTCTATTATCATCATACTTAAAATCTTATGATCATGATGACAAAACCTTAAGATTACTGTTCGCAATCATGAAGACAAGTTTTCGGAGAAAATTGATTTTTTTTTTTCATTTGGTCTGTATTACGCACGACTTTTTGTGAGTGTCAATAACCATAAAAATAATTTTATCGCTATTTATGATTTAAATATGTTTAGTATCTGAAAAAACACGGATATTAAATCTTTTTATATTTTTTTTTTTGGTCAGTCTAAAATATCTCTTCCTTTTAGCCGCTAGAAAAACCTAGTTTAAAAAACAAATTCCATTATTTATTTTTTTTAGAAGATTTAGTTTACAATGATTTAACTTAAAAATATCAAATTTTTCTTTTTATTGACCATCTTCCTTCCGTATGATACGGTGAACTATCTTTTTCAAATAGAAAAAAAAAACTTCTATTTCGAAAAGCTGATTTCCGAATATTATAATTATGAAAGAAAGTAGAAAGAAAGAGTACGAATTGGGGGAAACGGAACTTACATTTTTAAAATTTTCAACTATTTATGAAATAAAAATGAATGTTCTACTCAAACAGAAACTCTTGAGGGCAGTTGTGCTGATTGGAAATGCACTTCATGAATATACACCTCATTCTACGTGAACATCTATACAATAAACAAGATAAAAAATAAAAAAATAAATAACCATTGTAAAAACAAACAATATATGAATAAAAAATAATAATCATCAAATCAGACACACGTTTCCATTAAAAAAATCATACATAATGTTCTAAAATATTTGTCATGAAAAAATTAGCACATCACTTAATATTTTATATTTGTTTGTTTACTTCTTTACTCGTTTGTTAACGTTACAACTAACAAAATCGGGTTGCGGATCATTTCTTTTCACTTCACAAACTGTTAATCAATACAATATAAAAAAATAATTATAATGAAAAGAAACAATACATAAATAAAATAATAATCATCATACAATTGGATATATGTTTCCTTTAGAAAAAATCATACTTAACGACCTGAAATATTTTCCATGAAATATATCAATTTATATTTTATATACTATTGTTCACTTCTTAATTGGAATTAAAGGAAATCGCGCAAACCAGCACTAGTATTTGTAATTGTTGTTGTTGAAGTCAACAAAATAAGAGGGGTTCTTGTTTATCTACTACATGATATGAAAGAGTTATTCGCTGATTTAGTCAAGCTGTATATTTCACAAACCGTAAAAAGATTTCTTGTACCTGTGAGGTTATATATAATTGAGAGATTTCAAAGTTTGAGATGAGTAATTTGGCATCACTATACAATATAAATAACAACGATCACGTCAAACAAATATAAAATAAAAAATAATAAACAAAGGTGTTTAATCTTCAAAACTGTTTCCGAACAGTATATTTAAAAAAATGTAATAATATGAGAGAAAAAATATTAATGAACATCAATTTGAAAACAAAATTCCAGTAATAAATGACAACCCAACATAGCCTTAAACATCACACCAAAGAATATGAAAAGTATTGGATATGAACATTACAAAAATATCCTGCAAATCACGTGGCACAAAAAATAATAAATCGATAGATCATAAGATGAGAACAAGGTAACTGGCTTCTCGTATTACCAATCACTACTACAATATCTACTACATTTTAATTTAAATACGAATTACTAAATTCATAGATAAATTACAGAGTAATTAACTAAACCAAAAAAGTAAGTACAAAATAGATATCTTAAATAAACATATGAAAAGTTTAAATAAGCTTGAACAAGAACATAATCTATGAACTTGAATTATGAATTGTAAAAAAACTTCTTTTATCAGATTGTCAGTTATTTTAGTGGTGTTCATCTTTAATTAATATATAAAATAAAATATGTATTGCCACAACCAACGAAGAACCAGAGATTTAGGCCTTGTAAGGAAGTGCTGTTACGATACCAACGGTTCTGCAAGGAGGTAACTGTGTCAGAATAACGCTTGACCGCCGGATTTTTATCCAATTATTCAACATATAACACTCAAAATAATTGAGAAAATCATACGGACCATATTACACCCACGAGATTTTATACAAAACTATATAACAATAAATATTCTTATAATAATAATGAAAGCCTAATGAACCCGACGGTTCAATACCGATACAACAAATCCCTCTCTACATACATCCTTCCAGAGACGCCCTTCCAAACCCAATTCTACTAAATCAGTTTCAACACAATCCTCCCATCTACGTTTCGGTCTACCCCTCGGAAGGTTTAACCGTCGGTTCAGTGTTTATTAACATTTTAGGGATCCGTCCGCTAGCAAAAACTACAACCTTACACTTCCATATTATACGCCGCAATGATATAACTTGAATTATATTCACTGGGTGTAGGTTATTTAACTAAGAGTTCTTTTGTCTTCTAGACGCTGTTCACCCCTTAGTGTAAGAGGCCAGGTATCGCATCCAGAAACAATGGTAAGGATAATAGTTTTGTAGGTTCTAATTTTTAAGTTTATACAATATTTATTAAAGTAATTAAAAACTTGGAATGAAATAACTGACATTTCATGATGAAAAATGATTAGGGCCACAACGTAACAAAATGTGAAACTAATAAAGGAATATTTATTGTTATATAAATCTATAATAAAAATACAAAGTATGATCCATATACTTTGATCGACATATATCAAACAAATTATAAATTTAAATGATAAAAAATAACTAACTTCATACGGTGCTTATCTTGGTTTTATTAAGTCAAAACAACTTTTTTAGTCAAATGGAAATTACTAAATTCACTAATAAATACGAAAATTAGACATCTCAAGAAACCGAAAAAGTAAATAAAACATAGATAGCTTATATTAAATTTGAAGAATTTAAGGAAGTTTGAAATAAGAGAATTAGCTACAAAGTTTAATTATGAATTTTATTAATCCAAAAAGGAATTGAGCATACACAACTCCTGAAGATAAAGATAATTGGATTCGAAAATTGAACAAAAAGTTAATAATTAAAGCTATACAATTTTTTGTAAAAATTCTGAAGGTATTTTTGGAAAATGAGTTTTCAAAGTTTAGATGGGCTCATTGGGATTTACATCAGATTATAAAGAAAATATCAGTCAGGTACACTTTTAAATAAACGTTTTCGCTATTTCAACTATTCTTATAGTATCCAGGAAGGTACATAAATTACTGTATATAAATTATATTATTCATTTATATATAATCTTTTTACTTTCTTGAGAATGTTATCATAGCTAAGTATAATAGAGTTAAGTTCATTATAATTAAAATTATTAATATTAATAAAAGAGAGGCAAAATTGGGTAATTTTAACTGAAACTATCATCTGGGATGAATAGCGTGCAAAAAGGTTTTTAAATATTTTATGAGAGAGTAAATTGGTATTTAAGATTGTCTATGATGATGGCCGAACCGTTAGAAGTTGATGAAAATTTGTTGAGACTTTAATCTGGATAAAATTGATTTTATTAAACTATATTATTCATACTGGATGATCCCTGATTGACCGCGTGTAATAACAATAAGTCTAATACGGACGACCGGTCAAATAAAACTCAAATTGTAATAAATGCTATTTTAATTGAGCAAAATTTTCGTCCCACATTGAAGGGCTTCGTCAGGGCTAGAAAAAAATATACAAACAATTAACATAAATAAAAAGTAAAAGGGGATACAATGAAACGTAAAGATTAAATAAGCAAAATAAAAGATTATAAACAATAAATGAAAACAGAAATAGTAACAGATAAAAAAAGGAAATATAAAAGAAAGTACAAACTAAAGATATTGTGATTTCATTCTTATCCACCATTTTCATGTCTTAGTTTTCATTTATTGTCAATAACGTTTCATTTTTTAAATTTTATTTTTATTTTTCATTGTGCAACCTTGTAATTTTCCATTTACTTTTTTGTATATGTTAAGTGTTTGTATTTTTTTCAGCTGTGGCGAATCCCTGCAACGTGGGGCGGAACATTGGTTCAATTAAAATAGTTATTATAGAACAAGAAAGAAGAAGCCGGGAAGAAAAAAAAGGCAGTTATTTCACCCCAATTTTTTATTACTTCAATGAAAAGTATGTGTAATTACTAGTCAAAATTGATGAGTCTGCCAAGTATAGGTAGGGCGATTAAAAAATGGCAACTGTTTTCAAATTTTTTTGAAAATCTACTGAAAGATTAGTAGTTAGTAAATTTATTTTGAGAAATCAATATCTCAGGAACAATGTGACGTACAGATGTCTATTAGCACTCAAATTAAAGCTAGTTCAATGGACTATAATGACGTTTATAACCTTTATCTTCTTAAGAATAGTAGTTTTCATGATATTTGCTAAAATAAATTAATTTATAATTGTTCGTACAATAAATTTGATACATGAAAAACTTTATTTCAGAAACCATTGAACGTACCGATGTCTGCCAGTGCTCAAATTAAAACTAGTTAAATTTACTACGAAATAGTTGATTATGTTTATCTTTGCAGGACTAGTAGTTTTTATGATATCTGACAAAATAAACTCACAAAATTTTAATTTCTAGTTGTTCGTATAAAATGTTGGATTATGTCAAATATGAGCCCGTGGTAGAGGTGTATGCCATTAACAGTTCCCGGGATACAGTTTTTGAAAAAAATCTATTTAGATAATTTGGTGTGGGAAATCTTTATCTCAGGAACAATAATTTCACAAAATGTTTATTTTTAGATGTTTGTACAAAATGTTTGATTAATGCAAGACTATCTCAGGAACTATTTTTGAAAGTTCAGATGTTTGGTGACAATAAAATAAAAATGCTATAAAGTAGTTTAAAAAGTTTATCTTGGCTGGAGTAATAGTTTTTAAGAATTTTTCTTTTGACATTTTGTCTGAAGAACTAGAAATCAGTTTATTATAGCAAATGTCATGAAAACTACGACTTCTACTAACATAAATATTATTGCCGACATTATAGTAAATTAAACTAGCTTTAATTTGAGTGCTGGCAGACATCTGTACATCTAATGGTTTCTGATATATAGTTTTCCCCAAACTATTCATTAACTACTGATTTTTTGTTATTTTGCTACAAAATGTTTCTTTTTAAAAATTTTGAGAACTATTGAAGGGAAAGAACTCAATTAGGGCTCATATTTGAGCAAATTTACTAGACTTTAAATGATATATTTTGTATTTCTAATGATTTGGAGGATATAATGAAAAAATTAATTATTTTACTTAATTAAACGTTATGAAAACAGCCACCATTTTTTTATTCCTCCTACCCTGGCGTACTCATCAATTTTTGCTATTAATTATATATTGTTTTCATTAAAGTAATTTAAAATTGGGATGAAATACCTGAACTTTTTTCCACTGTGCTGATTTACTGTTTACTTCACTCTTAGATTTTATTATTTTACAACATATCAAATAATAAATGGAATATGGTGCGATCAAATAAAACTCAAATAGTAATAGTACAAGAGCCCAAGAGGAGAAAAAAGACAGTTTTCTCAACCCAATCTTTTATTACTTTAATGAAAACTATGTATAATATAGTCAAAATTGATGAGCCTGCCAAGTATAGGTAGGGAGAATACAAAATGATAAAAAAAACTAATATTTTATTCGGAGCTCTATATCTTAAAAAGTATGAACAACACAAGAAAACCTAAGAGAACGTCATTTAAAGAAGAGTAAATTTGCTAAAATATGAGACCTAATAGAGTTATTTACGTCTAATAGTTTTTGAGATATACCATTTTAAAAAGCAACATTTCATAACAATGTTGTATGGGACGTACTAAAAGATCGAAAAATGTACATAATAATGTATGTAATGTAAAACATCATCTCAAAAACCATTTGACGTAAAGATGTCTATTAGGATTCAAATCAAAGCTAGTTTAATGAGCTATAAAATAGTTTATGACACTTATCTTCGTAGGGGATAGTAGTTTTTATGATATTCACATATAAATATAAATTTGGCAAATGAAAATTTTCCGAACAACTATAAATCAATTTATTTTTAGCAAATTTCATGTAAACAATTACTCTTACGAAGATAAACATCATGAACTCTTTAAAAAAATTTTCTTTTGAGATTAACAACTTCCAATTTAATAAAATTTTTTATTAAAATTATCACCACATGGTACAACGTTGCGGGACCACTGTCCCGTATCCATGCACCTTAAACCTCATAATTTCTTCTAAGAAATTATGTCACAATTTGTGCATCTTCACTACTCCTTAGAACAGCCACTCAGAGCTCAGTTACTTTATAGCTTTGATTTGAGTGCTAATCTTTACGTCAAATGGTTTTTGAGATATAAATTTTTTAAAATAAATTCACAAACTACTGATCTTTTAGTACGTCCCATATAACGTTTTCATGAAATGTTGCTTTTTAAAAAGCTATATCTCGAAAACTATTTAACGTAAATAAAACTATTAGGGGTCATATTTTAGCAAATTTACTCTACATTAAATGATGTTCTCTTAAGTTTTCTTGTGTTATTTCTACTTTTTAAGATATAGAGCTTTGAATGGAAAATTAGTTTTTTATCGTTAATACTTTAGAAAGCAACCCCAGAAGGCTGATGCTCTCCTAACAAACATCTTCTTCACTTCTTATATTATTGTATTTATTGTGTGTATTGTATGTATTTATGTTGAATAATTAAGTTTATGCTTGATTTTCAATAATTCATTATGATTAGAGTTAATAAATATTTAAAAAGTAATGATTGAATTTTATGAAATAGTACCAAAATATATATCTTTCTTTTACCCTATGTTTTCAAATGCTCTCTCTCTCACTCTCACTCTCTCTCTCTCTCTCTCTCTCTCTCTCTCTCTCTCCATGTGTAATTAATAGGCATAGGTCTTCCCCTCTCCCTCTTGGCAAAATCCTGCCTACGCCCATGCTAATAGACACCTTTACGTCAAATGGAGAAATATTTCCTTCTTTTATCATGTTAAAACGATATAACATTTAACATGGCTGAGAATATGCCACCAGGACTGTTAAATTGGATTCACAGACAACTCACTTATTCAATATATTTTTTATGAAATTTTATAAAAATATATGTCGGAAACCATTGAACGTAAGTGAGTCTTTTAATGGCTCATCTTTTAGCAAATAGAGCAGATTCTTCTTTACGTGATGCCCTATTAGGATTTTAGTGTTGTGGGTTGTATCTTTTTTTTTAACGATTTGAAACGTTAATTTTTTTTTATTTCCTCAAACTATACCTGGCAGACTCGTCAATGTTAACTACTAACTAGACTATTAATTAAAGTAATCAAAAATTAAGGTAACATAACTGAATTTTTTCTCCTACAGGGGTCTTAGACTATAAAGGAGAGGATGGAATGTATACTAGACCAAGACACAAACAACAAAACAAATTACTAATAGCAAATTTCCTTCAAAATTAGAGAACATCAGAAATTAGAAAAATGCGTTTACACATATGTGAACGAAAGCAGAGAATTGAATTTGATGGATTTGATCCGGGACCAGCTAATTACAAATTCGCACAATTCCTAAAACTTCGGATTAAATAAGTACGATCGCTTTAATCCACCGTAAATTTGACTGCAGACAGACATACGTAGAACTTTGTCCCTTGAGATATAAAACCTAAAATGCCAGAGATAAATTTTAGATTCTGATGACATAACATTACTGAATAAACAAAGCGCCTTTAGTAGCGAGGAAGAATGAAAAAAAATCAAGGGTTAGAAATTAAAAATATATGTTGAAAACTTAGTAGAAAAGCAAAATATAAAAAATAAAATTATACAACAAAAGTATAATAATAGATTAATAGAAAATCCTATGCAGAGAAATGTGTATTTGTTGTCCTTTAAGAAATCGGAAAGAAAAACGTAACATAATTATGAACTACAATATAAAAATGTAACACCTTTTAAAAAATTTACAGAATAATTCCTCAAACTATGTGGGATAGTAATACAAAAAACATCATATATTTTCCTGCTCAATATTCAATAATATTGTTTGAGCATATAGGTAAATCTGCTTTGTTCCAAATCAATACTAAGATAATTCACACAATTTTGAAATCATGAGTAAATTGAAAAATATAAATTTTAGACGAATTAAAAACAATAATGCCCGTGTGTTCAGGTGGGGTCCTAGTTATGATACAGCGAATGGTGATCTATGAAAGATTGTCACAAATGAATTTTATAAAGAAAATATAATATGTTTTTTTTTTATGAAAGGGTATGAGCAAACGGTTTAATTTGAGTTTTTTCTTCTTATTAAGTGTTTTTATTAATTAATTAGACGAAAAAACAAAACAAAAAGTTTATTGTGACGTAACCTAGAGCCCAGAAAAGTTTTAAAGGAATATCAACACGCTTGAAACAAAATGGCGGAAGAAAAAATACTTTATATTTCAGATTTACACAGAAAAATGCATTAACCAACTAACGCAAAAGTATGGTTGTTAGAGCATTGTCAAAAAGGTTTACACTTATAGTGCACAGATAAGTTAATTAGCAAGTTATAGTACAAAAAAAATTCAAGTGACATTTACAAAATATTCCGTGTATGAAAATGAACATTATTATCCATGATCTTTAGTTTGACATGTTAAAGCTTGTTAAATGGAAAAAACTCAGGTTAAATAGAGAAATATTGCCATCTTCGACCATGTTAAAACAATATAACTTGTATTTTTTTTTCCCATCTCCTACATTATTTATTTATTAAAACATTTACAATTATATATACAACTTATCAACTAAGAAACTATACATAATGCAATTTACAATTTTTCTTGCTTTGCCTTACGGGATTATAATATGTAATCTACTCGGTCTGCTGTAGGCGGTTCTTACATTAATTGACTAAATAGTTAGGGACTAATAAGGAATGGGAAGGACCATTCCGGCTGGTGGTGTTGGGATGTGGGAGGAGACTTCAGGCTGCAGAGCCAGAACTCCTTCCCTCGGCGAGGACGTCGACCGAGGGGACTGTGCTTTGCCACCTCCCAGGTCTTGGTGGAGGGGCGATTTCTCGGAATAGGGGATTGGCACAGGCTTTCAGCCCATCAAAGATTTTGATGTGCCTACGGCCTATGAATTCCGGCACAGAAGGGAGTTGGAGCTCCTCTCTGATAACACTATTCCTGGCCCTTTGGAGCGTTGTTCCTCTGACTATTCGCCGAAGGAGGGAATACTGGAAGCTCTGCAGTTTTGTTAACGTGGTCTGGTAGAGGTGCCGCATGAATGGTGCGCCATGGAGCAGAGTCGGACGTATGATGGCCTTGTAGAGGTTCAGCTTGAGGCGGAGCGAGATCTGGAGGAGATGAAAATGCCATCCGTCTTCGACGGATTAACCTTGATTCCGTCCTTCTTCAGAGCAGCTACAATGGTGGCAGAAGCAGTTTGCGCATGGTGTAGGGCCAGTTCAGCTCTCATGCTGGAGGCGTAGACACCGATGTCGTCGGCGTAGGCTGCTACCACTACATTTCGTTGCTTGATGGCGACTACTGGTGCCGTAAAAACGACAAACAATAGATGTCCAAGCACTGAACCTTGAGGTACTCTGAAGGTGGTTGGGACTGGAGCATGTTAAAGCATATAATCTGTATTATATATATATTTTTATCAATAAAGAGGTTTAGAAAATAAAAAAAAAAAGAGTCTGTTAAATGGAGAATGACGTCATGCAACAGAACAGCTGAGCTCATGACCATATTGTTTGTCGTCATGTTAGGTTATATGCCGGTAGTATATGTTTTGATTGTGTTAGTATTGTTTTGGATGTTTTAACTAATACAGCAATGAATAACAATAACAATAATTTAATGATAGTTGCCAATTAGCTCATCTTGATTCTCTTCGTCCAAACTTAGAAGATCAACAAGGCATTCAGTGGGCAACTTTCACACAAATTCCACTTTTCACTCACTTTAGGCATGTTGTAATAACTACTTTAATCTAAACTTGGAATTAAACAATAACATGAATGTCCCTATTGTATTTAAAATCAAAAAAAGTTTTATAAAATGTGGCAATGGTTAAAATATCAAGAATAGTTCAAATAAGATGCACTTAAATATACTGTTTCTTATGCTGCACAGGTAGAATAGGTTTGACCAACCACCTGATGAAAACATTTAATATAACTGTAAGAAACTGAGCCTAAAAGATTTATTACAACTAACGGTATAACGGTGGGAACATACCCTACAGAAGTTTTGCGATGGCAGAACTATACTGACCAGGCGCCACCTGTGAAACCGTTAGTGGAAACAAGCATATTCAGCCCCAAAACACCATATGGTTGGTTTCCAGAAACTAACTGGTATTTTTACTGTTAGATACCAATATTTGAAATATATAGTGAGGAAATCTATTCCAAATAAACAAATCTTGCTAAATGATTTGTATGTTATCAACCAAGTTCAAAAAGGAAAAATCTCACAAACTTAAATTATATATATAAGGCGGGTCTGTGATGTGACTACTTTTGCAGATTGGACTTTATTTAAATTACTCAAATAGTTTGTAAGGAATTAAGTTTGTCAGTACAATTGAATGGTAGATTTTTAAAATATCTCCCAGGTCCTATCCACTTTGAATTAGTTTGCCAGGGTTTAAACGATGAATATTTAAAAAATCTTACTTTAAAAAACTTTTAATTTTATCTTGATCTAAGAACCTATATAGGATTTGATGCGGAAACAAATGGAAAAATTTTAATGGAAAATTGTTACTTTTTTATATCAACAACAGAAAACAAAAAAAGATAATAGATTTTTAACAAATACTGATGTTCAATAAAAATGCAGTTTTTTGGTGTAAAACCATTTTCTGTAAATACCTGATAAATATCACAGTAAAGAATACAACAATACAAATTAAATCAACTATTAGAATCAATAATTTAAAAACAAGCAATATATAATTAAATTGGAGGAAGATAGGCCGGGTGGCGGTCAAAGGTCAAAAAGTAACAAAAAACTATTTATTGTTAACCAATATTTCACTAGTAGGGTATTTCATAACATCAATCTAGATGGATAATTGTTAAAATTTAGTAATAATGAAAATTGTGATAAAAATTTTTAGTTTTTACAACTGTCATCTATAAGCTTATAAACTATGAAAATTTTAATAATTATGTTTAAAAAATTGTGAGAGTAATTTTTAATTTATTAGCTCCTAGAAACGAAAACTGCAATCAGTATATTTAATTAAATCTTCTAATAGTCTAAAATAAAATTATATTCAAAGTGATGAATAAATAGGATTTTCATTCTTAGATACACACAGTATTTTATGCGTTACAAAATGTAACATATTTAATGAAAAAAAAAAAAACTAACTATAAGATTATGAAGAAGACGGGTTTTCTTATCTGTCAACTGGAAATGCCCTGATGAAGTTGTAAAAATCGGAGCGAAACACGTCAGCAAATAGTAGCTATTTTTTGTTTCTTTGGGGAAGTTTGTGAAAAATGAAAACAATCCTTCATTGCCGTTCAATAACAAGCTGGAAAAAGCTTCTGTGGGTACAAAATAAATTTGTGTGGATCAACACTTAGATTAATTATATATTTATCGGAGTGTCATAGTTGGGCGATTATTCTCAAGTGAGTTATAGGACCGCTGATTTTTAGGTAGCTTTGAGGAGCATACGTTTTAATGAAGACCCTACGTACCACGGGTTATAGATCCATTCCCGTAATAAAAAGAGAATAATAAATTAAGAGAAACATACTATTATATTAGCGGTACGATTGAGGTATATACATTCATTTTTCAGTATGTTATCATTTGATTTATTACAATTCAGTATACAACAAATATGAACTACGTCTGATGAAAACATTTGAACTAGGGATGCTATATCGATATCGGTATTACCGGAATATCAATATTTTGTCTCTGATTTTTGGATATCGATATTTTAGTGCCGATATAATATCGATATAAAAAAAAAAAATTAAAGCAATAATAATTATAAAATGATAATATACACATGAAGACTTATTTTACGTCATACTTAATCAAAACATTCTTGATAACGGTAAAGCAAAGCAACACCATGACAACCATAAAAAATATGAACTAAAATATAATTCTTTAAATTATTTTCAGAAAAAAAAAAAAATTACGATGAAATGAATCTATCCTATATTTTCTTTAAAAAAAATTAATTTGAAGAATGATATTTCGATGAAATACTATCGGAATACTCTTAGGTATTAATAACACATTCAAATCTCGATAATGAGTATAGGTATTACAATATCACTAGTAATATTTCCTTAAAATGTATCATTCTTTTTCTCCCTGTTATATTGATATTTCCAATGTTATTCGAATTATTGGAGGGCACAATACCAATATTTTTTTAATTTACTGTCATTATTTTTTTGAAAACCGATATTATCCAAAGAAAATATCGATATCGATATAGCATCCCTTGTTCAAATGTTTTTATCAGACGTAGTTCATTTTTGTTGTATAATGAATTGTGATAAATCAAATGATAACATACTGAAAAATGAATATATATACCTCAATTGTACCGCTAATATAATAGTATGTTTATCTTAATTTTTTTATTTATAATTTAATATTCAATTCCTAGATATCTACTGCATTAATGTTTATTATTCATATCGTTTAAGATATTGTCATTTATTATACTTTATAGCTAATCTTGTTTTTATTTTTTTTTTTTGGTTCTTTTAATATGCTTAATTAATTAGTTACCTTTCTCTAAACTTATGTTTTAATTGCATAATTTAAGTTATTGTATTAAATACTTTACTTATTCTTTCTTTTTTTGTTCTCTTATCTTTTAATATTCTTAATATAATAGTAAAAACACATTCTCATGAAAACTCTACATTACATACATATAGTATGCGGTTTCACGTGGAGTTAAATAAACCCTTCTTGCATAGGACTATGCAATACTATTTTAGTTTAAAAAAATTCACTAAACTGTTTTGAATATGGGGGAGATAGACCGAAACGTAAGATATTAACGAATTAGTTTAACTGCTTTAAATTTTAAACGAGGTAAAGTGGAAAAAATGAAATCAGATTAACAACAATTACTCATAGTAGCTGTCTTTTCTATTTATGATATAAAAAAGAGAATAAAAATAATATAATTTTATGTAAAATAATGAGGTCCAATTTTGACCTCACAGACGAATATATGGTGACAAATTCACTTACATATTATCAAAATAATAGCATTAAATTTGTTCGTTGCATAAAACGTCAAAATTCGTCTTTAAAATCAATGAGTAACCGCATTTAAAGCGACTGAGTGGAATTGTGAATCCAGGAGATATATTTAATGTTCTGAGTGTAAAGTAAGAAAAAAATTAAATACAACCTATTTAAAAATTAAATTACTTCCTAAAGTTTATCTTTGATAATATAATAATACAATATCTTTAAGAATTGTTAGAATTAGGTGATATGATTTAATATATACAAGTTTTCTCAAAAATCTGAAGGTATATTAATCTAGTAACAAGCTGTTGAGATGAGCGATGAGCGATATGGCTTTGTTTCAGGATATAAATTAAGAAAAATAACCTATGAAATAAAATTAATTATAATTAGGAGCATGTGATTAAGAAAATAATAAAACATTTCTAAAACAAGAGTGACAAATAGTAAACACAGCAATAACGAATTTAAAATCCTAGAATAATCCAACGCATTTTAAGCGACTGGACAATTTATATATTGACCGCTGATAATTAAAATGTTTATTTTTTATTAAATGATTTCAATTTTTTTATTTATATTTCTCTGTACCAAATTTAACTCTCAAAATAAAAAAATACATGAAGCAGAGGTGGTCAAAAATTAAATTTGGTTAAACATAAAATAACGGGATATATTTTTAACTATAAAGACCAAACCAAGAGATTCATTTAATGAAAGATCATACAGCTACGGCTCTAAAGGAAATGTAATACTAAGGGTATTCATGACTTTAGGTTTAAAATGTTAAAGCGTGTTAAATGGAAAATGTGATGTTAAATGGAGAAATATTTTCTTCTTTTACCACGCTAAAACGATATAACATATAACATGGTTCAGAGTCTGTTACTAGGCCTGTTAAATGCAGAATGACGTCACGCAACAGACCAGCTGAGCTCGTCACCATTTTGTTTGTTTTCGTAGTAACAAACAATGTAGTATATTATAGATATTACTTGCTCGTACTTTGTGTTAGTATTGTTTTGGATACTTTTAAAATTAATAAAGCAACGAATGATAATAATAATAATAATGTAATGACATTTGTCAATTAGCTCATCTTGAATCTCTTCCTCACAAGCCTGAATATCAACAAGACACTCAGAGGGCAAACTTACACAACTTCCACTTTCAACTCACTTTAGTTATTTTGTAATAAATTACTTTAATCTAAACTTAGAAGTAAACAATAACATGAAGTTTTTGAGGGCAAGGTTACAAAGAGAGTTGGTCAGTAAATCCGTTAGGAGCTCTTATGCATTTAACATGGTAAAACATTTAACATTACTTCATGAATACCCCTACTACAACAACCTTCACATAATCCCTTCCAGAAATGTAGAGGCCATGAGTTATTTCATTTAAACCGACGAAGAACGCTATTTCTCCAAAACTAGTGGGCATTGGTAGAACAATTATTATAAAAGATACAAAATATTCTCTCTGATTTGATTTAGTAGTATTTTTGATAAATTGATTCAAGTTTACGGGCCATTATGTTATTTTATTTTTCATACACATAGTTTGATTATGTTCATTTTGTTTATCCTTCTGTTTGTATATATTTTAAGACAGATTTTCCCCCCTTTATTTATTTATTTTTATTCTTATTTTAGTATTGATGATTCATCACTATTACCTAGTGCCCGAAACTGTGTGACAGATTGTAATATCTATCAATAAATAAAAAGTATTAGAAAAAAAGGTGAAAATTTTGCTGTTTTTGGAATAATTTCTCAGAACTCAAAAATAAAAGTTATTTTTAAACTTCAAATTGATTTTCAGCTTCCTCAAAAACATTTTTCCATAACTCACGTCAACTTTAGTTAAGTGATTTCATTTTATTATATATAT
>NW_027110126.1:268693-306238 GCF_000696795.3 Halyomorpha halys | reverse complement strand
CGATATTATATTACAATAATGTTAGAGAAACATACAATACATCCATTTGAAATTTCAGTAGTTGAAAATTTAAATTCCATTTATAACGGAAAGCTTTTCAACCCACTGACCAGAATTGTTCATTTCGCTAAATTAATCCATCACCTACGAGTCTATTATAATTCATTACTACGTTCTACAGAATGAACTACATTTAATATATATTATTTAATTTATTAATATTTTATATTATTAATTTAATTAATTATTATCTAATAATACAATATCTTGAAGAATTGTTAGAATTAGGTGATATAATTTTCTACTAAATGCTCAAGAGAGTATCAAATTTTTCATTATGGGTAAGTAAATAATGATTTCGAGTTTTATCTTTTAAAAATTGTTCAGACCATACTTTAAGGTATGTCAATAACTAATCATTGAAATATTTTAATATAATCAGTGGCCAGTAAGAAACAAGAAAATGATTTTGTGCTTTTTTAAAAGTTATTTATACTTACTAAGTGATTATGTTATGTTTTATAGTATAAGTGATTAAGTCATACCAACTACGTTATTTATAATTAGGGAGTGATTCACCTACTATGTCGATTCATCGCTTTCAAAGTGGCAAATTTGACAAAAACTTTTTCTATTATTTTGTTTGAGTTATTCCGTTAAGAGTATTGTTGGTTCATCTTGTGACTACCTCACGAGCCATGAGGCGGTATGTAGAAGAAACGGAATAGATGAACCAGTAAGAGATTCCAGTAATTTAATTGAAATACGTCAAATTTAACAGAAAATCAGAACTTTTTTTTTTTAAGAAATGCCACTATGAGAGGAAAGAAGCAACAGAAATACATTAGGGGTATTTATTCATGATCTATGTTAAAGCGTGTTAAATGGAAAAACTCGTGTTAAATCGAAAAAAATTGGCTTCTTTTGCCGTGGTAAAACGAAATAACATTTAACATGGCTGAGAGTCTGTTACTTGGTCAGTTAAATCGAGAATGACGTCACACAATAGACCAGTTGAGATCGCCGCCATATTAGTTGTTGTGACTTTCAATACAGTTGTCAATTAGCTCATCTTCATTCTCTTCTTCACAAGTTTGAAGATCAATAAGACACTCATAAGCTAAACGTTCACACAAATTCCACTTTTCACTCACTCTAGGCATGTTTTAATTAATTACTTAAATCAAAACTGAAGTAAAGAATAACATGAGGGTCTGGAAGGAAGGTTATAAACATAAAGGCTTACACAACAAGTTGCTGAGAAAATCCGCTAGGGACTCTTATGCATTTAACGGTTAACATGACTTCAAATAGGGCTGCTCACAATCCTATAGTTATAACATTTAACATGGTAAAACTTATAACATTTAACATGGTAAAACATATAACATTTAACACAACATCATGAATACCCCTATTATATATACATTAACACATGATGTGTTAAATGTTAAATGTTTTACCATGTTAAATGTTAAATCAAAACTGAAGTAAACTATAACATGAGGGTCTATGTTATAGTTTACTTCAGTTTTGATTTAAGTTATTAATTACAACATGCCTAGAGTGAGTGAAAAGTGGAATTTGTGTGAAAGTTTAGCTTATGAAATGAAATGAAAAAATAACTTTATTCTGGGATATATGTCCCCTAAGAATAATTACATGGTTCATACAGTGAGATTTTTATCGGGCGAGCGTTTACAAATTTTCAGATAGTAGAACGAAATTCCATTGTTTTTTTTAATGTTTTTTTTTTTCCTCAAATGTATCATTAAAATTATCCATTCTGGTTTAATAACAGGGATATGAATACCACAAACACACGAAAGAACTGAGCTGTCACAACAACAAAAATGGCGGCGAACTCAACTGGTCTATTATGTGACGTCATTCTCCATTTAACAGACCAAGTAACAGACTCTCAGCCATGTTAAATGTTATTTCGTTTCACCACGATAAAAGAAGGCAATTTTTTTCGATTTAACATGAGTTTTTCCATTTAACACGCTTTAACATGTTAAACCAAAGATCATGAATACCCCTTATACATGGGTAGCGCCTTTCCATACAAGGGTTGATGAGTATATGGAGGAAGTAACATAATGCAACGGCAAATTTGGCGACGTAAAATTTAATAATAAGCAGTGCGAGGACTATTTTTTTTTTAAGAAGTGTCAAACGAATAGACTTTCCTATTATTTTTTCCGGTATGATGATATAATTTATTACTCATTATTAAGAAAATTAGATGCAACAGAATCTTTAGGGACAGTCAGTAAATATAACAGTAAAACCAAAGACTAACATGATGGTTGTAAAGTTAAGATATTTGTATCATTATTATTATTTTATGGGCACAACAGACCATGGAGGCCTCGCGTGATGTATTTACCAATATTAGGAGGTAATATTCCCATTATTAGGAAATACATCGCGTGTTTCTTGACGTTCTTTCGCAGGGTGGGTTCGTCACTTCCACGCCTATTTTTTGTGAGTGCCACCCATTTGGATATTTGGATTACGGAGAAAAATTGTGAAATGTAAATCATTCAAAATGTAAAATGTAAATTTCTTGCACTTCAAATTTTGAAAGACCAGATTTCAGAATTTCCTCTGTTGCAGATTTATTGCTAAGTATTCTAATTTTTCATACTTCAAACAAATGATGGTAGTTTTGTTCTTTAGCCAAGAAAGAAGCAGTTTTATACTGATTCAGAAATCAATTGGCAAGTAGTAAAAAAAAAAGTCAGCAACATTCTAATAATGATGTTCAGACTTTTTCTTTATAAATTGTTTTTGTTGTGAAACCCTTCCTATATTTTTACATTACAACAAATTAGAGGCAATTTATATAACAAAATGTGTATTATTAATTCTAAAATTGACACAAAAAATCATGAACCATTAGGCGCAAATAACACAATAATCAGCAGTTATAATAGCTTCAAATTTACAATAGTCCTAAAAAAAATAAATAAATAAAAATTGATGAAGAAAGATCCATAAAGGAGGCAATACCAAGACAGCCGTAGTAGAGAGGAGGAATAAAAGGAATTAATTTAAGGACGTTAGTTCTGTGTGATATTGAAAATGAAGAAAGTAGTATTTTTTTAAAAATAAATCAAATGATATCCTTAGTCTCAACACTCATTATTATATTAATAGTCCAACATTTCGTTCCATTCCATCCTCAAGGACAATCTAAGCATTTAACAGCTTATTATACCTTCATTTGTAACAATTATAACAACAACATTATTACTATTAATATAACTTATATTCAATTATAAATACTCACCTCATTAAAAATTAAAAATGTTTTGCAGGCTATTCTGCCCAGGTCATTAATTATAAGTCAAATACATCCTATGAACAAGTCAATTAATAGAGAATCATATTAATAACTACCAAGCTTACCTAAGCTTATGTTTAGCTACCTATTTTTTCAAAACTTCATAAATGTTTAAAAATTTTAATTTTCAATTAATCTAAACTATCACTCTCCACACACTCAGGTGAGCCTTGTTATTAATTTAATTCAAATTGCATTTTGGTATCAATTTGTATTTATTCAAATTATTTTAATGTGAGGTGAGAATTTATAATTGAAGGTAAGTTATATTATTAGTAAAAATGTAGTTGTTACAATCGTTACAAATTAAGGCATAATAAGTTGATAAATGTTTAGATTGTCCTTGAAGATGGCCGAAACGTACACCCCATCCTCATGGTGAGTAACCAGATTTTTACCCAATTAAGGATAAAATATACGCTTTTGACTACAATGCATAAAATCTACAAGACCCAATAGCTTTAAATTAAAGAAATAATTCTACAATTTTTTTTAGCCATTATTTTAAAAAATTTCATGTAGATTTACATTTATGTAGCAGAAAGAGGAGAAACATCGTTACTTTTAAGATTTAACTTCATCTTTGATATCTCTATATCCAAAATGTTATCTTATAGGGTGTATTTATATGTATATATTTTCTTATACATATGAGTAGTGCATTATAGTCGTTTTTTTATGTAATAAGATAAATAATTATATTTTTCTCTTCGTGACTACAATGCATAAAATCTTCATGACGCAATAGCTTTAAATTAAGAAAATAATTCTATAATTTTTTTACAAATAGCCTTAATTTTTAATTTTTTTTTTATGTTTGCTTTTATGTAGTATAAGGATAAGGGGGAGGGGGGAAAACTTCAATGTGCTCAGTCAGTATTGGTATTTGCAAATTCACAAAACCATCAATAGAAGATAATGGTGAAATTTAACGATGTGGTGCAAATTTTATGTTCTAAAGACACCCATATTTCTTAGAAATAACTTCATCTTTGATATTGCTATAAAGCCAAATGTTTTCTTCTAGGTTATCTCTATTTATATGCATATATCTTTTTATACTTATGCTCATATATTTTTTTCTTCGTGACTACAATGCATAAAATCTACAAGACCCAATAACTTTAAATTAAAAAAATCATGCTGATTTGCATTTATGTAGCATAAGGACGAGGGAGAGGGGGGAAAACTTCAATGAGCTCAGTCACTATTTGTATTTGCAAATTCGAAAAACCGCAAAATCATCAACTAAAGATGATGTTGAAATTTAAAGATATGGTCCAGACTTTATGTTTGAAAAACATCGATACTTCTTAGACAAAACTTCATCTTTGATATCACTATGTAGCCAAATGTTTTCTTAGGGTATCTCTATTTATATGCATATATCTTTTAATATGTTGAGGTTTGATTTTCCAGCGAACAGCCCTGAAGAAGGCTCTAGCCGAAACGTTGGCACATTAAAAATAGGTTAATCCAACTTATTTGTGTTTATCATTGACCGCACCCCAACCATCTTCTCCTCGTTCATCATCCACGGTCAACTATCTCTCATAATTATATATTTTTATACTTATGCTCATATATGAGAAGTGCATATATTTTTTTATTCGTGACTACAATTCATAAAATCTACAAGACGCAATAGCTTTAAATTAAAAAAATAATTCTAACATTTTTTTTAAAAATAGGCATTATTTTTAATTTTTTTTTTTAATACAAATTCGCATTTATGTAGTATAAGGAGGAGGGGGAGGGGGAAAAACGTCAATGTGCTCAGTCTCTATTTCTATTTTCAAATTCGAAAAACCACAAAACTAACAACTGAAGATGATGTTGAAATGCAAAAGACACCCATATTTCTTAGACATAACTTCTTCTTTGATATAGCTATATAGCAAAATGTTCACTTATAAGGTATCGCAATTAATATGCATATATTTTCTAATACAAATGGGCGTATATGATAAGTGCATAGATTTTTTTCTTCGTGACTACAATGCATAAAATCAATAAACTTTTCTACATTTGTTTTAACAAAGTACTGACTGTGGTTGGGCTGCTTGTTAAAAGCATGCTTTATGCGGACGACCTTGTTATTTATATAGAGGCGAAAAACTTAATAACCTTACAAGATATCCAAACAGCCCTAAGTAATTTCAGAGTATGACTTCCTCATCACGGCATTATAATTTAACATGTAAAACAGTTGCCATTCTTTTTAGCAAAAGACAGCCGAATGCAATGCCATCACTGACCATTAACAATCTACTGGGTACTTTCACTCACACTGTCAGGTACCTCGGATTGACTTTCGATAGAACAGTCAGTTGGATCCTACATATCAAGCAATTAAAAGCAAGCTGCCTCCGTCCCCTTAATCTTCCACACCAGCTGGGGTGCGGATCGAAAGGGTACGCTGACTCTAAACCGAACGCTGGATAGATCCAAGTTGGATTACGGTTGTAACGCCTACAACTAGCCATCGGATACCATCCTGAAAATGCTAGACTCCGTAAAAAATGCGGGGCTCAGAATAGCTACGGGTGATCCCCTCCACTTCTGCCACTAGTCTATATGTCGATGCTGGAGCGTCCCCGCTCGACCGAAGACAACGCATTAACCTCGTTTAATTTGCTAAAATCAACTCAGCAAGATACCATCCTCTGAATGAACAGATTTTAAATAGACAGCATCTAAAACAGCAACAAACCGCTTTCATCGTTTAAAGTCAGGGTTTCTACTTAACTGATCAGCTTAGACATAGAATTATGTCTGAAAAGTTTAGACATTGCAAGATACTGTAATCCCACTATCTTATCATTCGAGACTTACCTTCCCGAAACATTGTCTTTCTCTTTCCAGGCTACTTAAGAGTATAAGGTGATTTTAACGCGCCTTCCAGTAGGTCACACGCCCCTAACACACGGTTACCTTATGGCCCGCGATTCTCCAAAAGCAGGAAAGACTTGCGGAACGCGACGCAAAACACATCTTAACCGAATACCACGCATACGATCTCCGTACCACCAGATCCCCCCTCCCTCCCCATTCAATTTTTAATAATTAAGAAAAATACAGTAAATAAAATTCGAATTTTTGAATCAATCAAAACTTTACTATAAGTTCCCATTTTTCGAAACACTTCAATTTGGAAATTAAGGCAATAAGGACTAATAAAAATTTCGGCTATTAAGAAAATAATGACCCAGAAGTGGTTGATGCCATAAAACAATTAAAAAGAAAGTTTTCTATAAGTTGTTGTAATTTTCGTTACCGTGTAGGTAAATTTGGTAAAATTATTCGTACAGTTTCTTTAACAAATTATATTACATTCATTTTTATTCATTTTATTTATTTTATTTTTATTCATTTTTATTTGTTGTAATTTTCGTTACCGTGTAGGTAAATTTGGTAAAATTATTCGTACAGTTTCTTTAACAAATTATATTACATTCATTTTTATTCATTTTATTTATTTTATTTTTATTCATTTTTATTTGTTGTAATTTTCGTTACCGTGTAGGTAAATTTGGTAAAATTATTCGTACAGTTTCTTTAACAAATTATATTACATTCATTTTTATTCCTGATTTATAGTTTCACCTCGGAGAGGTCAAATACATAACGTATTGAAGGGTACATCCTTAAATTATCAAATTTCCTTAATAAAATAATAGAGTAATTTTAACATATTTTAATGTTTCATTAATTTCTTTCTAAGTTGTAACAGTTCATTCCTGCACTGCCCCAAGTAAATATTTTTTATCTCCTTTTTGTTATGGACTATATTAAGCATATATTATAGAGAAACATAAATATTACAAAGAAATATATTTTCTTATTGGTTTTCGAATGGGTATCACCTGGAGATGACAATTAGAAACTACAATATTTACAATACTTCATCTAAAAATGCGTGTATTTGATACACGCATACTAACTAAATACATGCATTTTTAGATCGAAAAAAAAAATTGAATTTAGTTTTTGCACTCTTTTCGAACCAAAATATGAGGATACTGTTGTGCAAATGTTTAGAGTCACTAAAACCCCAGAATGATTATAAACAGTAAGGTTATGGCAAAACACTAGTTCTTATTTATTTCACGATTAAATAATGGTTTAAACGAAGTTGTTAAAGTGCACTGGAGTGGCAACAAAATTATTGTTTATACACTCAAGGTTGTGTCACCTATAGGCGCTAGTTAAGTTTCGCAAAATTTTTTGCTTGTGTGTTTTAATTTATGTGCAAAACTATAGCTCAAAAATAAAAAAAGTAGTTCGCAACTGAAATAACATTCAAGGTAGACACATGTCAGGGATATAAAATCAACTTTTCGCTTAACTCCACTTGATGGTCAACAACACTAGGTATGCTGGTGTTTTTTATCTACCAATTTCTATAAGCACTAAGAAATTGATGGGTAATAAAAAATAAGTGTTTCCCATAAAAAATATATTTTTTATGGGAAACACTTATTTTCGCACAATCCGAATTGAACATTAATAAGCTTCACATTTAAATAAATAATTACTAATAAATATTATTGTTATTAAATAATAATTATCAATAATATTAATGGTATAGTGTATTATCATCTTAGCTTTGGCATAATGCATTCTGATCATAGGAGGTATATTAAAACTTTGATGTCGTTAGTTTTGTTCAATATCTCCTGGATTTATTCACCAATGCTAAAAAAATCAGGTTGGTCAAATTAAAAAAAAAATACTGTCCTGAAATAATAATATTGTATGCTGTTAATAATTGAAACTTTTGCACACCACTAAAGATCTTGGCTTGTTTCTTCCGCTATAAGTATAAGTTATTTTGTTGAATATGAAAATAAAAGAGAACATTCTGGGGTCAGACAATCCAAATTCGTCTAAGGATTGTCGAAGCGCAATTCAGAAAAAAAATTGGAAACATCTTAAACGAGACTTTTCTTTAACTCTTATATTTGTTATACGAGGAATGATTTTATGAAGGAAGGAAATATACAAGAATTCTTTATGAAATCAGCTGGTCAGTCAGTTTGACGGGTTTCTTATAGAAATACTACATATAAATTTCAAAAATTAGGAAGATTAGAAAAAAAAAATAGTTCTGTGTATAATTTTTTTAAATTAAAGGATTGAATTAAGATGCAAATTAATCTTATGATTTTTTGTATATTTTATTTCGAAGTCAGAAATTCCTAACACTGACGGGTCCCATAAACATAGCATCACGAAACCCAAATCTACTAAATCCTATTTACAGAAGAACAAACCAAAACATAAAATAAAATTTATAAAGTTGAAGACGACTCATCACTCTTTAAGAAGAGATTCAATGTGGCCACGTTCCCTCTTCACGCATGTATTGTTGATTGATAAATTTTTCACTAATTAGAAAAACTTGTTAATTAGTCTTCTATTTCCAAGTGATAGTAGGAAAAACTATTTAATGTTATCCAAAGTTGCAGGGCTTCATGAAAACGAGAAACAAACATTGTAAGAAGAGATAGAACATCAGAATACACATACAAAAAAATAAGATTATACACAAACAATTATTTATTATAAAAAATAAAGTATTTATTTAAAAAATTTATTTTATTAATAAAAGATTTTCTGTCACTCCGTACAATGTTTGTCTCTTGTTTTCATTTTCTATTATTTTGTACCTCACTTGAACTATACGTCTATCAAACAGAGTATAAACCATATGTTTAATGCAGTAAACATCAATTATTAGTCTATAATAAAGAAATTGCTATTTCGAAATGAGCAAAGATTAATTATATCACTGAGTACTCTATAAAGGAACATTATGTGACGTACACAACAGATTTCTAAGTTTGTATAGTATCAAGCAATGAACTAATGTTAATTTATTAACGAACGCCTTTTATTCATGTTATTTATAAACTGTTAACAACTAGGTGAAACAGTTATTCAACATTATTGGACACTATTAAATAATTTCAATCAAGATTGAATTCGAAGATTTGTTGAAATTATTAAATTAAAACAATTTATAATCAGTTTATGATAGTAAAATTTCACTGCCTTGGTTTATATAAGTACATATCAATAGAAATTATTTTGAAATACTTGAAACACTAATTCCTTAAGCTAATTTGCACCTTAATAGCGTAGAGAATTCATTATTTCAATAGAATTTTATCTCATTGCAACACTGGACTGAATATTAAAGACAAATGAATGCTATTATTAATGCTATTTTTAAATAGGCGTAAAAATAATTTCAAGAATAACAGAAAGAAGAAATTTTTAACGATAACAGTGACGATACCATTTTAAAAGAAAAGTCTATATATAAGCAATAATTATGTTTACAATTTTTTTTTTTTTTAATTTAAAAAGGTATGTCTTTCACTCAGTCCATCTCAAATTTAATATGAAAAAGTTCCTTAAAAATAAACAATAAAATATCACCAATCAGCAATCATGTTTGCGCTATATTAAAAATTAAAAAACGGTCATCAAAATTTATTCAAGTTATTTTTTATTTATTTATTTTCTAATGGTGTCAGCCAATTTTAAAAGTGCCAACAATTCGAATTACTACATTTACCTAGTAAAAAAATGTTTAACCTCTTAAAAAATATATTTTAAAAAAAATTAGATTTATACATATGCACTTTCAATAAAAACATAAATTCACTACAATTAACACTTTAAATTTCAGCTAGAATTGAAATTTTTTAATTCAAAATTAACTAAGTGCCAGAGATTAAATTTGAACCACTAGTCAAGACACAATGAAATACATCAGATTTTTTTTTTTTTTTTTTTTTCAAAATTGGAGTTTGTAAACGTTTTGTCGCTGTTTTTTTTCTCTCCAGATACCCATGAAACTAAAAGTTTTGATATATAGTTGTTGGTAACAATAGTTATCTCTTGTATTGCTTTTCAAATAAATTTTAAGAAGGGAATGAAGAAAGAGATTCATCTGAAAATTGGAATATGGGTTTAGTCGGCTGTCTAATAATCATTCGATTTCGTAAAGTCTATAGACAGTAAGTTAGAAGTCTTCAGTCAAGTCTGACTCTCTTAGTGTGTTGCCACTTTTGTGGCCGTCCCTTCGGTGTCAGTGACCTGAATAGCAGGTTCATAAAGTACTGGAGGCTGTCAAAAAATGGTATGTCTCCTCGATATAAACTCTGTTGCAGTCGGTAATTCGGATGTCGTATGTGTCTCTCTTTGCTTAAGTAGGGCTTGCTTGGGTACACTCTTGTATTGTACTATCATTAAATGGAGGCGGAGAGAAAGATCAGGTGAAGTTAGCAGGTGATCAAGCCTGTAAGAGTTGGTCCTGACCTGCCTGATCTTCCTATAGCAGTTGCGAGCTAGCGTCAGGTGCCTGTCTAGGGTGACACCCAGATATACTCCCTACTGCTCTATTCTTGTACACTGCTACCCTATAGACTTTAAGAAGAGGGTGCTTATTCTTTTGGTTTGTATTGTCTTTTTCTAACCTCCTCTATACCTTTAATTAGAAAGAAAGACAATACATTGAGTAGACAATATGCATATATTACAATTATTTTGTGGATTCTAGTGTGCACAGGTATTTATGAACATAAATACAGACAACAAAAAAATACATTAAACGTGGATGAAAAATTAGTTTTTAAAAAAGGCATGGCTTCTTTATAATTTGAAATAATACGGTCAATCATTTATGTAAATAATGCTTAATTTTAGTTTTAAAAATGGAAAATGCAAAATAAAAGTGGCCCAATGCGCACTTTTATGTAACCTAATTTTCCAATATTTTTAGTATATATTAATTTAGTAAACATCTTTCCGAGTGTGATCACCATTTGCCCAATAATGTAGTGGGGGTGGGCCACACATGGTCGAGTTTCCGGTTTGGTAGTTTGCTGAGTTCTATAGGTTCGGAACCACAGCTTCAGAACCCAGGTATAAAGGCGGATCTACATGTTGGCCGCTCGCCACGAGCCGGAGACTTGTACAAATGTTCGGTGAACAAAGGAACCGTCCGAGTGGACCATCCACATGTCAGTGTTTTTCAGAGAGGCAAGCATGGAATGCGTGCAAGTGGTTTCAGCCATTACACTGGGATTATATTATTTTTATTAAAAAAAAAAGGAAATGAAGGGAGATTATATGAAACTAGCTATAAAACTTATTATAACAAGCAACAACAAATACCTTTAATCTCTCAACTGCATCTTAACAAAGAACAATGGAGAAGAAGTGTAGCAACACGAGCGCTCTAACGAACCTCCCCTCCCATTGTGGGAAATAAGCTAATGACATTTAAACATTTAAAGGCGGATCTACACGTAGGCCGCTCGCCACGTATTGAAGGCTAGTACAAATGGTCAGTGTGTCCAAAAAACCGACACTGGACGGATCGGCAGCGAGCTTAGGCCAACTCCTACCAGCCAAGCCAAGCAACTCATGCGTGAGTTCGCCACAGCTTGGCCAACATGTAGAACCGCCTTATACCTTAAGGTCTCTATGCACAGTGCACAATCTGCCCAAGATTTCTTACCGCATTAGTTTCTTCTCTAGACTGTTTTCCTGATCTTCAGGGCTAATATTTCGAATTAGTTGTTGGTGCTACCTAAAGTGGTTATTTCCCATTCTTTCAGTTTTTTTAATCTTTAGTGTTAACCACCCACAGTTTGGTTAAAATTAAAGATCAACTGTGAGGCTTCAAGTATCTACCTGCATAATCTTAGAGCCTTCAGTGTTTTCAATGAATTAGTGTATAGTTTACTTAAACGTTTGGGTGTTACATGAGTTACTAATCAATTAAACCTTTGATGACACGAAAGTGATTGGGTATTTCTTCTTTTTTTCATCAATTGACAATCCGAGATCGTCAATGTTTACTCCAAAATTTATACCTATCTTTTTCAATTGCATTGATATTTCTTAGACCCCATAGGTGAAAAGTTCTCTAAATTAGAAGAGAAGGGCTATAGTGATATCAGTTCAAGCCACAAACCACTATCGGTGTCAGTTGGAACTAAAGCGAAGTACGAATCACATGATAACGTTCTTTATAATTAAAAAAAAAAATATTTTCGGTGTTCTAGAAATATAATGTTAAATTTAGTACAGTGGATAGAATAGGAAGAGGATGTCATGCCACAAACCATTGGTGCCCTCCCCACACCCAAAAAAAAAAGTTTGATTTAATTTATTGGAAGCTGTATCAGATGTATCTGCAAAACACGAATCTTCAAAAAAATAAGTTGTTGGTGCGAGACAAGTACAAGAACTGTCCTTAATATTTACTAGAAAGCACATTAATGAAAATTTGAAACAGTATTCATATTAAATAATATTTTTTTAGACAATACCTAACATTCTTTAATGAAAAAAATTTAAAAAATCTAGCCTCATATTTTACTAGTTGAAGTTTATTTAAAATATAACTTGTATGTCACATCCACCACTTAGTGCAATTTTTAAATTTTACTGTTTTATGTTAAGTTTTAAATTTTCATTACAACTATGAAAAGTGGTTTCTAAAAAAAACAGTTAACTGGCAGGACCAGTCACCAAGAAAATTAATAGGTCATAAATTCCTTGTAAGAAAAAGAGGACAAAAATTAATTTTTTAAAAATAATAATTGAAAATATTCAAGAAATTAAAATTTTCCTTGATAAATATAAACGAAATTTAAAATTAATGGTTCAACTAACAAGGCAAAAATTAAAATCCATAAAAAAAAATTCATTATTTTATTTTAGACCAAAATATCAGGCACCATAATAAAAAGGCTTTTACTAAAGTCCTCCATATTGTAAGAAATTTTACATTATAAAAAATAATAATAGCTGTATGACGATGAAAACCGATTTCTAAAAAAAAAAAAAAATAATAATAGGTCATAAATTCCTTATTAAAAGAAACCTAAATTCAAAAATTGTTTTTAAAATAATATTTAAGAATACAAAAAATTCCATTTAAGTCCACCAGATGTTTCCCAAGTTAAGGCTAGGTGGACCCCGGTAATCTTCCAAACCACAGGGTTGGCTAACGGCTACAGTAACAGATTAAATAACTACGAGGTCTTTCTTGACAGCCATTTCAAGAAACAATACTATTATTTAGAAGTACTGAACCCAGGCCGATAATAGGTTATAGCCGTACAGAATTTGATTTTTTATTACCACTGAATATCATTTGCAGCACGAAACTTTCTATAGTAAAATAATTGACTTAATTACTTCATTTATTCAGATAAAATTAATAAAATTTGAAGTACAAATAAAACATTGACAATTAATTTTTTTTATATACATTAAAAATAAAATGCTTTTACTTAATTAGGAAAGATATTAAAGTCTTGTAGCTATTAAAGACGACAATGAGAAAAATTATTTTCATTTTATTTTTTTAACTTGAAGTTATGATGTAACTTTATTATTTATATAAACATCGTCAAGAGGGATTAACTCCCAACACCACGGTTCGAATCCAGCTGTTGTAGACAATTATTTATTCTTCCCATAGGGATCCATCCTCATAAATTGGATACTCTTAACTGGGAAAAATTCTGGCGGTTGAGCATGATTCTGAGAAAACCGAGCACAACCGTTGAGCTAGTAACAGTACTTTTCTTATGAAGTATTGAATCCCTGTCCGTATAAGGGCTGTAGCGGTACGAATTAATTTTTATTTTTAATCAAACATTGCTGCTATTCACATAGTAATTCAAATTTACAGTAAAATAATAGGTACTTTCATGGACATAGAGAATATGAACTTTGAACTTTATCTTATTTAAGACGATATTGGGAAAAATTGAGTTCACGGGCAAAGGAACTCATTCTGGAGATTACATTTTCGAATCCTATGATCTATTTTTGTACTTAAACCAGTATCACGAATTCTAAAGATAGAATAATTGTATGAATGAGAGAAGTATACCCAATACTTAGAATTATTCCTGCATTCAGTCTGGATTTTTGTTTTTGTTTGTGTGTGGGTTTTCAAAAGTAAATATTTTAAAAAAAAAATGTATCGCAAGTGTTAGAGAAAATAATTAAAAAGGTGCAAAACGGAAATTTCGTGATCCTGATAATATCAAGTACAAAGTAACGAATATAAAGAAAGATTAGTATTATGTATCAAAATTCAGGGAAAGAGATTTAACATGTTAGAAAATGAGGTTTAAAGCAAGACCATAACTGTATAATTTGTTCTAAAATTTCTAAAACTGAAAAAAAAAAATTAAAAAAATTGCGTATTAAGCCGGGAGTAAGTCTGACTCGTCTGAAATCACATATTATTAATCTAAAAATAATAATATACGCCTAATAACTAGGTAACAAATTGATAGACACGTCTAGACCAAATTTCTTAATAATCAGCAACGTAGTCTAACGCTGTATGATCCTACCTTATGTAAGCATTGGCTAAAATACATCAAAAGGTATGGCCGTAGTCCTGATAAACCTAAGTCTAACCAAATTAAAAAAAAATATGCATATATTTTTTGTTATTTTCAATGATTTTTTTAATTAGTATCGGTAAAATAACTAAAATAAGAAAATCAGAGCTAAGATATAAAAGTATAGCATGAGGAACAAAGCTCTCAGCTCTTTACGTACAAGTAAACCATTTGATCATACTAGGAGGACTTTCACGTCGCTGTTATAATCATCTATCGATAATGCATAAGTGAAAATTATGTACAGAGGTGGGTTATGGATAGAACCTTGAGGGACTCCAACAGATTTTGGTTTGATTCATGAATTCACTGAGTATTATCCCATAGAAAAGAAGCAGTCATGAAGAACCGATTGTAGAACTACATAGTAAGTACTTGGGAGAATTGGCTTTTGTTTAAAAATAAGACCTTGGTACCATACACTATCAAACGCCTATGTTTCATAAAAAAAATCCCCAGCAGCATGTTTTAGTTCAAGATCAGAGGAGATGAAATTCAAGACCTTGAGTAGTTGCAGTGTTGTGGAATATAAGTGCAAAATTTAAATAGGTTGTCCGGTAATATATTTTGATAAGTCAGTATGTCAAGCAATAATTTAAAAAAAAATTGGAGCAGACTGGAACAAGACTAATGTGTCCATAATAATTGGGTTTAATTTCGTCATCATTATTATTTAAATAAATCAAATGGTATCCATGCTAAGTCGCAACATTCTTTATTGTATTAACAATTTTAACAAAAACCTTATTATTAATAGAATAATTTAACATACCTTTAAATATAAATCTACACCTCACATCCAATTATTTAAAACCATGTCGCAGGCTATTCTGCCCCGGCCATTAATCAGAAATCAGACTACCCTATTAAACAATCAATTAAAACGGAATCACATTAATTATTAATAAGCTTATACCTAGTTAATTTTGTCACAAATTCATTAACTTTTAATTTTAGATCAACTTGCACAATCAACAATAAACAAACTTTTGGTCTAAATTTTCATTATTAAAATTAATACTAAAATTAATTGTAAATAGTAACATAAAATTTTACCCATATTTTTAATAAATTTATTTTTCTTGAAATCTGCATAATATTGGTTCAAATTCCTTATTTTTGTTTTAAATTTTGATAGGGCAATTTGACTTGTAATTAATGACCTGAGCAAAATAGGCTGCAAAACGTTTTAAATAAATGTATGTGAGGTGTAAATTTATATTTAAAGGTATTATAAATTATTGTATTAATAATAAGGTTTTTGTTAAAATTATGACAAATGAATGTGTAATAAAAAATGTTAATTGTTAGTTTGTCCTTGAGGATGGCCGAAACGTTGGACTGTTGATATAATAAACAGTGTTGAGACTTAGCATGGATAACATTTGATTTATTTAAAAAATAAAAACACCTCTCAAGAAATTATATATAATTGTGGACTATTTTCATTGAATAGGGAACCATAATATTTTCTTAATCGGGACTGATACCTCATTGTATTGTAAGTTACAATAATTTATATATAAAAAATTATTTTTTTATAGCTGATTAAAAATGTGTTTCTTGAGCTCATTTTTTTTTCTTTATCAAACATATTGAAAATTTATTTTCTGTGTTCTATGGAAAATTTTGTCAACCCGCTCTTCTCCTAAGTTTTTTTTTTTAACTCTCTGTTACACAGTATCGAATACAAGTACCTCAATAAATGACAACTTACATTGTATCATTAATGCGCGGTCATAAGCCCTTATAGAAGTCATTTATTGAGCATGTGGAGATTATGTCGTATTATATCACCAAATCAGAGCTACCGATTAGTAATAAGGTCTTCATGCTTCAAACAGACGTACTACTATATTGTTTTATAAAAATAACAATTATAAAAATATCAATAATTATATGGTGATTAGATAGATAATGGTTTGAACATTGTTTTTGCTGAAAAAATTATATTTTCGCCTTAAGCCCTTATTGACCGCGCATCAAACATATAATTGTCTACTTTGTTTAATAATTTTTTTTTTGAAAAGATAGAAACATCAAATTTTAAAACAGGTGAAGTAGTTTTCTCTTCATGAAAGTATGAAATATCACAAAGTTTATCATATCTCTCGTTCCTGCGAGATTACTTGAATACTTAAAACTTTAAATATTAAGTCTAGTGGCCCCCAACGAATTTCACTTAAGGACTTCTTCATCCAATAACTACAGTTGCAAGGACCTCTTTGGTAAGTTCTTAAGGATATTAACTCTTTCTGTTGTAAACAGCTTCTGGAACTTGCATAAACATGTATAGACAGGGAATTCCTTAACTATGAAACTAAGTATTTAATACAAATTATTCATTGAGTCAGAAAATAAAAATTATTCACTATATTCTAAACATGTCTAAGAATTTATATACATTATATTATAGATATATCAAATTTATAGACCTGGTTCTATAAGGCGATTCAAAAAGTAATGATTAAGAAGTCCTTCGAATTTTAACCTGATTTAAATGAAAACTGGATGAGTTCCATGAAATAGCTAAGTTTTTTTTTAGCCAAATATTTATTATGATTTATAAATTCCTATTCCTGAAATAATTTATGTTTAAATTGTTATTATTACTTCCTGATGACTCAAGTGTTCATATACAGTTATTATGTTGATCGATATAAATTTGTTATAAGTTTGAGTTATCATAATTATTAGTTTTCAATTATTACATTCTTTTCATTGCAGTTTAGAAAAATAAAAAAATTGTATTTTTCCTATAAACAAAAAAATTCACAATCTGAAAATATATTTAAAAAAATAAAACCAATACAAGATTAGATTTAGAAGTATAATTACTGTATTTCTATATTACATTCCAAACACTTTGGGAAAGCTGTCAAGAATAACCAAATTTATAATTACTAAACGAGATATTTATGGAAAATAACCAGATAACTAAGTAAATTTTAAGCCATTACTGATAATTCTAACATTAAACTTATTAATAAATGTGCCAGAAACTGAAGTTAAAGCGTGTTACAAACTTACAACTTTCGCTAACAAGTTTATAAAGCAAGGTACCAATATAAAGTAATATAAACTATATTTAAACATTTATTTTTGTAATAAATAACCTTAATCATTACGTATAATAATGATATCTCAGAATTAATGAGCTATGTTGAATTATGGATGATGACAAAAACATTCAAAATCAAATCGAAGATTCTGAAATTAATAAGTTTTTACAATTAAAATTGAAACGTGAAATTAATTCGCATTTTATGAATTTAAGATTTCCACCAAAGAATCTAAATATCAGCTTTTGTTTGCAAGTTTCAATTTCATTATTAAATTTAAATTAATTCAACGTAAAAAAAAAGAAAACGAAAATGGAATCCATGATTTCATTATTACGAAAGTCCAATAATTAGTTAAGTTGAGAAAAAACACAATAATAACTTCATTGACGTCCATTAAAAAAAAAATATATTTTTTAATAATTAAGTGCACTAACAACAGGAATAAAAATAATGAATGAATAAAAAACGACTTTAAAGTCAATAATACATATTTGCTTTTAAACTGGATTTAGTGAATGACACAATTCTTCCTTATTAAAATACAATAATTTATTTCATATCATCAGCAACGTTTCGGGAGATTTCTCCCATCTGCAGGCTGCTAAAAAACAAATTCAACAAAACCATAAACATGTGCTTACAAATACACTAATATATCATATACACTCAAAGAACTATTTATGAACTATTTACTTGATAACAAAAACCTATATATAACATATAATTTTCTCCTTTATTGTCATTCTTGCTAATATATAATAATATTAATGTCATTTAATGAATAAAACTTGTAACTAGTCATACATTTTAGGAGAATAATTACCTTTCTGAAGGTTATCTTCCATTATGATAACAACCATATATACTATAAAATAATTTTCTCCTACCTCCATTACCACAAAGATAAACAATGAAAGCTAAAATTAACAATTTTTCAAAAAACATTTCTATACTATTTATTATATAAAATTATTTTCTTTTATAATTGGTTTTGTTGAATTTGTTTTTTAGCAGCCTGAAGATGGGGAAAATCTCCCGAAATGTTGCTGATGATATGAAATAAATTATTGTATTTTAATAAGGAAGAATTGTGTCATTCACTAAATCCAGTTTAATTTCATAAGACTCTTCCAGTAAAAAGGTCATTAAGTTTGGAATATTTGTTTTTATTTCATATAAACAATTATCATACATTTTATGTATTAACCTATTCTATTTATAGAAAAAAATCAATCATAGTATGTTTCGAGCTGAAATTAATGATGAACGTAATAACCTCCCCCCCCCCCATGATTTTTGGGATCCAAGAAAAATAAGAAAATACCACATGCAAATCTGCACACATGCTATAATTAGGAAGGCAATGGCGGGGAAAGCTGGTGGCGTCCATAAAATCATTTGATATGAAAAGTGCAAAACAGCCTAATATTTTGATTGTGCAAGCCATTGGCTAAACCTTATTGTTAACGAATTTTAATTCAGTCGTGTAATTTTCAATAATTCATTGTAATAATAGGTAATACAAATTTAAAAAGTTATAATAGCATTTTAAGAATTAGAAATAAAATGCTAAGGGATGGAATGCGGAATTATACATCTTTCTTTTACCCAACGTTTCAAAATTGATCATATATTATCAAATAAAGATGATCCGGGTGCAATAAAAAGAATAAATAGTCATAAAACTACTTAATAAGATCCAACGTTGCAGCCCTGTAATGTGGTACGAAACGTTGGGCTTATAAATATTTTTATGACTGTTTGAGATATTTTCTTTGACCGTACCCAGACCATCTTCCTTTTAATAACAAGCAATAACAGATTACATGATATATATACCTACCTATCTTAAATTCATAACATCATTGATTAATCAACATGATTTTTTTAAATTCTTTTTTTTTAACTGAACACTTAGTGATACTAAGTATTTTCGACGCAGTGGTCCATATAATGTGTATTTATGTTGAAAATTAGGATTTTAAATTATTATCATATACTTCAGAAACGTGAAATAAAGAAGAATTGTATATACAAAAATTGAATTGGGTAAATATAATAAATCTTTATTTTTAAGCTATTTATTAGACTAGGGGAATCAAAAACCTTCAATAAAATTAAAATGAACAAACCTGATAACAATCAGAAAAAAACAACACTACACTAAAGAAAGGGAAGTAACGAAAGTTGCCAGAAGCATTTAGAAATCAAGTTTATTATATATTATACCGTAAACTAAATTTTTAAAGTATAAAATAAATTTAAGTATAATTAAAAAACAAATAGATGAAAAAACGTTTAAATATTAATGCCAAAAAGCTTCAAATAATCTTATATTATTAAAATTAAATAAAAAGTATAGAAGAATACGACGTAGTGTATATTAATTATGTATCTATTCTATCAATCTTCGGAGTAAATATAATATAAATAAATAAACTGCGGAATTATGACCCTTTATTTCATAGCGGTTACACCATCAGATAAATTTTTCAAGTTTTTTTTCCTCCGCATTTTACTGCATTTTTAAGAAAATCAGTAATTCATCAAGAAAGAGGCGAATATTTTTACATTTCGAGAGAAGCTAGTAGCTGGAATTATTGTTGATGATAACCATAGATGGAAACTTGCTTCATTTGAAAATAAAAATAAAATACACATGACTTCACAATGTTGATCTTCATATCGTGTAACAACTATGAAAATGCTGACTCCAAATCATAAAACTGTTATATAAGTAACCGTGAAAAAGTTTCTTAGCACTACCGTGATCACATTATTATTTATTTGTCTTCATTAGAAACAATGTTGAACAAAAGGTGATTTCTTCGTTCTATTGCTACAATAATTTTTATATTATGTTGGTTGTCGTGTTATACTTCGATAAACGCAATAGAAAAAAAAATCTATTAATTTGATGCAAAAGACACGACTTAAACCAAGTTATTGGCGGTGTTGAAATAAAATGTTGTGATTAAAGTAGTAAAAGTTACTTAAAAAAGTAATATATTTTTAATTAACTTAAAATTAATTATGTTTTAATTAATTAGATAATTAATGTAGGCGACCATTTAACCATGACTTCTACAATAAAGAACTTAAACAATGATAAAATCAGGAAAAAGTAATTTTTAAAAAGCCAGATACTTTAACTCCAACAAACCTTAAGCTATTAAAATTATGATTTAGATTATCTAGTTAGCAGTAAATCATAAAAGAAAAGTTGTAACCCTAAAGACATTGAAATGTTTGGCTATTATTTTTCATTAGGGACGCTACACAGTGGTTCAAAATAAACGTTTATCGTAAAAAAAAATTTGTGATTCACAAAAATTAGTTTTGTAAGGATCATAAACACCATTACGTTTATTAAGAAATAAATACAATGAAATGTATTTAATAAAATTTTACCATTGATTAAGAGGCCGAAATGTTCAATGTTAAAATTTTCTGATGCATGGAATATACATTTATTTTTTTATTTTACGCTTTTTAACTGTTGAGCGTTCTTTCAAGGGGATTGGGACGGGAATAACCTAAAAAAAAAAAAAATTGTTGATTTGATATTTATAGACAGACCCCAAATAACGAAAATGTTGGTAAAATATTACCTGAAAAGATTATTATACTTGAAATTACAAATGAAATTTGTATATATTGACCGGTAAATTTTTTATAAATTTTGAGAGGGCGTATATCAGGAAAAACTTCCAAACAACCCTGTAAATTGGGAAATCGCTGAAGCAAAATTTATATGTTTGATTAGACACTACCACAAAAATTATCAAAGTAATTTGCACGATGCTCAAGGAAGATAAAAAGGGTAATTGAATCTCGTATAGCAATATTATTATTATTAAGCATTTTAATAACATTTATCAAATATACTCCCAATTTATAATAACATATACAACTTATCTTCGTTTTTTTAATATCAATTACTCGTCAAGTATCGTATGTTCAGAAAAGAGTTTGAAGTGAAAATGAAAAGAAAATGCATGATTTCTAATTTATATACATTCTTCTGCTCATATGAATAAAAATTGAAAACATAAATTTCTTTAACACACAAAAAGTTTAAACATATTATTCTGCGATTTAAGATTTATTAGCATGGAATGAAAGAATTTCCGAAAAATCAATCTATATTTGAAAAATAATTGATTTTGAGAAGTAGAGTTAAGGGATATAAATATGTTCTATAAAATATTAGAATTCCTTAGAAGAATAAAATATCTTTTTAAATCCATATATATATATAAATAACAAACAATAAAGCTGATACTTCATATTCATATTTCATATCGTATTAAGATTAAATGTTTAAAATTATATTTAAAGACGCTCAAAAAATGTATAATGCTGTAAAGCAACAATTTAAAACAAATGACTGTTGAAAATTATAAACCTCACAAATGTTACTATTATACACTGTATGTGTATATAAAAACCAACCACTATAAAAATTAAATAATAACAGTAATAGTAAAAAAACCTTAAAATGTAATATCGTAACAGATGAAGGTATTATTACTATATACTGTGTTGTTACTAACATAACTTCCTTGTACCGAGCCCTGATAGTTTGCTATTGAAGGATAAATTAATGAAATACTCACTTTCTTTGAACCCCTTATCACAAATAACGGCTTTTTATCCACTGATTGATGTTTTAAGCCTCTCTTATTATGATAGACTTATTAAATATAGCTCAAAACATCACCCAAAGAAGATTTTTACTAGATATATACATGCCCTCCTATAGAACCATCTTCTGGAATTCTCATCCCATCTTCATTCGCCAGTCCTTATCCATTCTTTCCTTTATACAACACCTATTCCTCCACTTACTGTATAACCAAATCACCGCATCAATGTAATTATATAAATAGGCATATATTGATTAACATTATAAACAGTAGTCAACCCAACACTTTTTTACCTTTTTACCGACCTAAAAGATCCTAATACCTCTTTAATACTGCTACAATATAGATTATCATATTCCCGGTTCTAATACTGATAGCTCTCTTCCTAAACCAGAGAAACCAAAAAGCACCCCAAGACCTGTTTACAACAAAACGCCTGTAATGCGCTCACTTCAAAACTATCTGAACACGCTATGACCCTTTCTGCCATTCCATTAATGTCGACAAATTTTCTATCATTGCTATAGTCCCAAACCATCTAAAATGCTATATTTCCAAATTTATTCGTACACATTTTGAAGTAAATCCCTTAGTAAACAAAAATTCAATTTCTCTACAATCAACCAACATAAATGTCCATTTTTATGTAAATTTTATTACATAAAATTAACTTTATTTATTTTAATAAACCTGTACATACACAACACTTCTTTTCTTTCTCTCTCCAATACTGCCTTGTCCCCATTCCTCTTTCCGTGTTCTGATTTTATCATACTTATTATTAAGTTCATTGATTATATGTTTTACTAATTACTCTTACATACATACATTTTCGATTCTATTTATCATTACTGTACATAATATTTTATTGTATACATTTCATTCATATTATTTTACTTTTTTTCATACATTTTTTATATTACGTTATATGTATATGACTATAGTTCTGCAATACTTAACAATGTTTATATTTTTCTTTTTCTTTAATTTTCTCTGATAGAGCCCTCAAAACAGAGATCAAACAATAGATGATAGTATTTCCCTAAAATTAGTGTATTTTTAACACTACACTCAAATTGAAATTACGTATTTAGGCTAGATTTATGTTTGGTACGTTTGTTAATGGTGAATTGAATATCAAAAGCCACAAGGTGAATTGTATATCCACTCCTTTATTGCATTTTTTGAAAATTAAAAAAAAAAAGTATTATTAAAAATGACCCTTCGAATAAAGTGGATACAATGAATTTTGATAGAAAACTCCTGATTTCATAAGATCACTGACATAAATTCCCCTTGAAAAAGAAAATTAGAATTCGGTTGGAGGTCAGTAGACACCAATGTTTCGCCTCACAACTGGCTTCATCAGGGAAAATTTGAAAAAAAAAGTATGGTAGAACTATTAGAATAAATAAAGAAAATAAAAAAAAAAAATAAACTGAAATTAATACAATAATGATTAATAACAAATATGGTAAGAATAAATAAAATTGAAAATGTACCACTACAGTAATAATTATTCACATGGTGATTAATAAAAATAACATGATCAAATTAAAAGAAAGATGAAATAAATAAAGTTTAAGGATGCTGCTATTTCAGCTTTGAAAAACACAGTTCTTTATCAAATACACAAGGCATTAAGATAGAATTAGATTAATTACCATGTATTTCAATTAAAAAATAAGATTCAAAAATTTCATGCTTGCAATGCTTAACCCTTACTATATGCTTTATGCATAGGTAAGTTAAAGTCATTTAAAAATACTTTGTAATAATAAAGGCAATCTGTGCAAAGATTCAATGCCGAAATCACATAAGAGGGGACTTCTCTATAGAGCTTGTACAACACCTAATATAAGATAAGATACTGGAAATACATTTTATAAGTTTATCAACGACTCAGCTCATAATTAGCTATTATTATTTTCTTACAACTTTCACGTATAAACGTTCGAATATAATTGCATTCGCTGATGGAGCAGTAAAAAGTGAACGGGTTACTCTGCTCCAGATTTAGTACGTCCCTGACCTACAAAGAAGAGCATATGCAGCCGGCAAACAGAGCAGTCAGCCGAAAGAAAAAAAAAAACTTTTGAGTGGCCATGAGAAAAAAACGAGGGAACAAAAAATCTTAAATAGTAGGCTCCATTGTTTCTAGGACCCTACTGCACTGAGCTTGTAGTCTGCTATCACCGCGCTGTACCTCAGCCACCAAACCTTCCTTTAGGATAACTACTGGTCATAATTTCCAATTACGAATTACTATATTACACCAACCAGTAGTTATGAGAGAGAATTTTCAGATATGAGAAATTATTTCGTAAAAAAAAAAAAAAAAAAAAAAAAAAAAAAAAAAAAAAAAACAGGAAAAAGAGATACTTCTTATATACATTAAATTGAAATTCAACTCTAATCTACAGCAAGTATTAGAAAAATAAAGTTTAGAGTATGAAGTAAATTGTAGCAAGATAGTCAGGGAGGTGATCAATAAAGATAGAGTTTTCTTAATGGTTCGTATTCTTTTTAACTATACCTCACCTTTAACACTTTTATATTACCTTCTGTTAACCTTCTTACACCTATCTTTATCATATTTATAAGTAGTTCTAACGAATATTTTCCTTCTATTATTTAAAAACAATATTTGATCCTTTTTCTCAACTTTATTTTTTAAAAACCTTCTAACTTTTCGACCACTTAGGTCATTTTCAAGGATAATTAAAAGGAGTGTTTGCCTTTTAATTATTTTTATAACAATTTCATTATTTCCTTCACTTACATACTGATTTCTTTGGTCCTACCTTTACTTTGTTGTCATTTTCTCCTTTAAAATTCTTAAAAATGCAGGCTAATTTAAATAATTAAAAGGAGGTGTTTGTAGGTATCCTTGAAAATGACCTAAGTGGTCGAAACGTTGGAAGGTTTTTAAAAAAATAAAGTTGAGAAAAAGGATCGAATATTGTTTTTGAATAAACTAAACCACTCTCAAACAAGAATATATTAATAAAAATTAATCCAATTTTTCAATATTTATTACGATAATTCTGTATTTAGAATTTTATCACATCAGTCTGTATCTATTAGTAAATAGTTTCTAGTCCCCTTATATGTATTCTTCCTTAAATTATTTTATTTTTTCTATATATCTTATAAACAAAACAAAAAAATTATTTATTTAATTTTCTTTGCATAATTATTTTAATGTTTTGTAAATTCTTACAATGTTTTTAGCTTAGACGAAGCTCTGAAAAATGGGGAACGAAACATTGGTTAACAATAAATTTTTTTTTACTGTTTTGATACCATTATTGACCACCATCCGGAATATCTTCCTACAATAAATAATAAATACTTTGTACTAAAGAAATATATAAAAATGAAAACAAAAAAAAATATTAATTAGAAACAAACATTTCGCTCCCCTTAACAGGACTAAGAACAAATAGATGACCTCATACAGACTACTACCTGGATCATCTTCCAAAAAATAAAGAAGCTACGACAGTATCATATTTCAATCTTGTACTTCCTTGGATACGTATTAGGGTTGGAAAAATAAAACGAAAATTAATAATAAAAAATGTTTACTTAACTTAATAAATCACAAATTTAAAAATTGGTAACATAATCCATTATTTTTTAAAGCGAGAATAAACCATTTATTATTTAACAAAAAAATAATCACTTATAATTTTAATATCCAAGAATTAACCTCCAGTTGACTATAATACTCATAATTTTGAAGCTTCAAATCAAAGCATTTTCTTTTTTTTTTTTTTTTTTAATTTTCCCTGATATAAGTTTAATTTCCTCAACTAGAAATTTTACAGATATAATGTAGATTGAATAAAAATATTAGTGTTATTGTTAAGTGTTAAGTGTGTGTTAATAAAACTCCGAAATAATAAAGAAATAAATAAAATGATAATTAATTTAAATTTATAAGAAGACAATATTATTTTATAAGAACAGTTTTATTATTGTATTTTTTTTAAATGAGATTTATTTTTAAATCACTACTTAATCAGAAAGATTTTTAAAATTTGTATCAAAATATTAATTCTTAAAACATATGATACAAAAAAAAAATTGCCCAAATTAGGAATAAAACAACTTATTAGTTTAATCACTTTTTAAAAACAAGCAATGTTCTTAAAAAATTACTTTTAAACATAATATTAATCAAAACGGATTTCTAAACACTGGTGCTAGTACATTTCCATTAACTTTACAAACAATACTATTAAAGATTCTCTCTTGTTAGAAAAATTAAAAATTTTTTTTGACTGAAGTCAAAGAATAATTAAAAAGTCATTTAGTTATAAATTCAATTCGGTCAAAATTTTTCTAAAAGAGAAAAACTTTATTATATTTTTGGTAAAGCTAGTGGAAAAGTCCTTAGCACCAAGGAAATGTCCTTGGTTGGTGGAAGGTTCCAGAAAAAATCAAGGGAAGGTTAAAATATGAACAACAAGTTTGTATTTTTATCTTCCAATAAAAGTTCGTATTTAAGGGTTTCTAGAGATGGAAATAACAAATATAAATTTCGTTACTTCCAATGACATTTTAACAAAACGAAGCCGTGATGCAACATTGTTTACTAATGCTAAAGACAAAAAGCATATCTAAATGCGGTATTTATAGATTTGAAGATGGCTTTTGATCTCAATAACTACAACCTGACGTGTGAAATGCTTAGCCAATTATAAGCTCTTGTGCTTAGCGGCAAAATAATTAGAAACATGCAGAACTTGTAAGACAATGCTACTAAATTTCAGTAAATGGTCAACTGAGAGAAGCCTCAGTCCAGAACTCTACATCGTCCTCTTCTTGTCTGATATTCAGGTTTTCCAGGATTCCACATTGGTTAGCACTGACCTTAATCACAAGGTATTAACGTCAATGCTGCCAGGCGGCATTATCCTATTAAGTAATAATTAGCATGGTGCGCAATGAAGTTAAAAAACCTGCTTTAATAATGCACAAATAACTCTCTAACCCCAAACATGGAAAAGTCTAAAGTTCTTGTATTCCATAACTCAACTAAGTTAAAACAGCTGAAACTCCTTTATTAACAAGATGAAAAGTTGGAGTATACAAAAACATAGAAATATTTGGGAGTACCTTTTGCATCCACAGGTAATCAAAAAACCCTTCTGTACATTTAATACAAAAATCATTCATTCCCATTTGTTAAATATTGCAAAGTTTGAGAACAGGAAAGGCCGACTCTTATTATTTTAGTAATGGAGCAATTTAGTCAGGTTTTGTAATACAACTTTATGTCTAATGTAATGAAATACGTAAAAGAATTTGTCTTTTTCAAATAAATGTATATTTTATTCTAATCTAATGTTAACAATGAGAACTATTTAATTTTTACAAAAACATAAAATCATGGTATGAAGAGCTCCAACGAAAATGCTTATAAATAAAAACAAAAGTAAGACCCAACAAGTTTGAAGAAAGAAGGACGATATCCTATAATATAGAGGAATTAGAAGTGGTGACAAACTTCACATAACTGTGTACAGTTATAGACGGATCGGGGAAGGTAGACGCAGAAATATCAGGATTAACAGTTTACTACCAGATACGTAACACGGAGATAAGGAAGAGAGAAGTACAACAGACCGACAGGAGGGCAGAATCACCGCTACCGAAATTTATGCGAAGGATGATTAGAAAAACAAGTAAGGATTGGTTAGGAACTGCAGATAGCCCCACTGAAACAGCTCCTGGAAACTCGTCGGGATGGACAACCAAAGAGATCCTCTAGCGACCATGGAATATATCCCAGGTGGCAGAAGAACTAGAGGCCGCCCTAGGATGTCATATCCCGACTACACTGAGCGAATCTGTAGGGCGAGGGAAAAGGCGAGGAACCTGGCTAGAAATAGGGAAGAATAGAATTCTTGGCTGAATGCTCCTCCCTCCACGCTGAAAGCCACTATAGAGGGAAGCTAACGAAGAACAGAAAAAAAATCAAAAGTGCCTAAAAGGAACATTTTAAAAATTCTTCATTTAAGATCTGTGAGACTATATCAATCATTATATAACCTAGCTGTTATCAAAAGATTACTGAATTGTACACTGAAAGAGTGTTGTTAGAGCGGTTTTCGAGAAAATCCAAATAAAGTAAAAAAACTCAATTCTATTAAGTGAAACTTTCAGCCGGTTTATTAGGTCGATAAAGGTTATGTCAAATCTTAGACATACATATGCCCTAAGTACGTAATTTTGGTTTCGAAGGTAAAGCGGACATCAAAATTCGTATTTCTGTCGAAAAGTAGAACTAGAAATTGTGAATATCACAGTACTTTCTCTGACAACTAGTGTATTCGATATACATAGATAACTGAAAGGAACAGTGTCAACTAACAATATCATTTCTTAATTACATACAAATTTTTATAAGATGTTTAGGGTTGAGAGAGAAAAAAATAAAGTTTGCAAATTACTAAAGGTAAAGCCAGAAGAATACTAAAATATCAAAATATACATGTATAAAATAAAATTATTACAAAATGTTATTGATATATCGTTATGGATTTGTGCAATGTGGGTTTAATTTGTTCCTAATGGTTTTTTTTTTTCAAAATGCCCAATCATTCGGATTGATAGTTAATATTCAACAATTATTTGGTGAATATTTATCTCATATTATAACATTTAGTGAAATGTACGAGTATATTCCAGAAATCGTGAACTGATTAAAATCAAAATTTTTATTTAATTACTTTATTTTCTTGATATGGTTCAGATTTACACCTAAAATCAGAACCTGACTATCAATAAGAATTTTTCAAAATACATATTTCATCTATAACAATAATAAATATTTCAACCCGTTCAACATGTTAGCTAAGCCTTAATATAAATAAATTAAATTGATTACTATAAATCAGATTAAGCATAAATAATTAATAAAATAATATCAATCAATGAGAAATTAAAAACTACAGATTTTATAGAAATCACGTTGTATGAAAAAATATGTATATACAGTTATCAAGTGTAAAAAAAATTATTACATTTTACATATTACAGTTTAAAATCAAAGATGGCTAAATCATACTTGATATTAATTTATTGGATTCTTAAGAGTAGTTTATAAATATTTAGGTGAAATTTATCTTCCAAAAATGATGTACTCATTAAAATCAAAGTTTGCATTTAATCATTACAAATCGAGCATCAATAAATTTCCAACCTTATTATAAAAATCATTTTTGAAAGATATGTTTCAAAATAACAATAAAAATATTTTATCACACCTTCGCCGAGCCTAAAAACTACAGATTTTAAAGATCAATGAGATATTTTGTATATGTATAAAAAAATGTAAATAATTCTTAATTTTTCAAATAGTTAAATGAAAAAATTAAGTACTAAAGAGGAGGGAAAATCAATTAATTTCATACTTAATATAAATTTTGTAAGGCAGTCTTGACATTATTTCATAATTATCACACTAAAAAAAATTTCCTTCACACCTTCCATAAACAAAATAAGATGGATTTTGATTCGAGTAGCCTAACTTTAAAAATGAGTTACTTATTGGAATAATAACAGATTAGCAGCCATGACGAGACAATTCCTAAAGAAAAAAAGACTTAAAAAGCCACTTCAACTTCGAACTTAAATGGAACTTGGTATCATCACTATTATATATGACCCTGTAACATTGTGATGAGTAGAAATGTTTTTCAGAAGAAAATTTAATCAAATTACTTAAGTGATAAACAAATTGTCACTTTTCATGAATTTTATTTTGAAAAGCAGTACGTTAAAAACAGGGGTAGTCAAAAAGTAACAGTCTACAATACAATACGTCAAATACAAAATAAAACACGTTATTTTTTATCATAATTTCAAGAAAAACAGCGATATGGCAAAACAACTCACCCTAATAATTATCAATATTATTTTATCATTATGTTATTTTACATACAGATAGTTTGATTATGTTCAATTTGTTTATTCTTCTGTTTGTATATATTTTAAGAGTTTTTTTTTTAATATTCATTTATTTAATTTATTTTATTTTAGCCTGTATGAGATCATTCATCACTATTACCTATTGCCCCCAACAGTGTGGCAGATTGTAATATCTATCAATAAATAAAAAAAAAATTTTAAAAATAAAAAAATAATTTTTCAAGGAAACATTATACCAGAAAAATTGAGTTTTCTTCCAAAAATGAATACATCAAATTTAAGAAATTTTTCATTAAAACATAATTTGGGAGCATCTTATGTAGATAAATAAATTTTTATTTAAAATGTGGATGTTTAACAAGGGGAAATTTAAATTTTTAAATAAATTGTACAAGCTGTAGAATTTTTATTAGTAAACCAGAAAAAACTGCCGCTTTAGAAATGTGTAAACATTGACTTTTGCTTAAAACAAATCATCAATTATTAACGAATATTTCATAATAAAAATGGAAAAAGTAAAATATTAGGATATTCAGTAAAAATTGTCGAGATATAAAAAATTTAAAGTAATAAAAAAAACATCAGAAAACGATGAGGTAAGCTATCGCTGATGACAATAACTTTAGAACTTGTTTCTGACCACTTAAAAGTGACCAATGAGAAGAAAGGAGAGGGAAGATGAGGATGAATGGCCTTCGGTGATTGGGCGACTGACAGGTGGCTGTGACGTCACGAGCTTATTATATGCTGAGGGTGAGTTGAGACCACCCCCTCCCCAGCACATGAATGCCACGCCATCAAGGTCGTCTCTTCTATCTATTCATAGCTCTGTAGTCATAATCGTCCCAGTGCATCTAGCAACCCTCAATTAACTACACAACTCCCTAAGTTAGGGGGGAGTTGCTTCGTTTTGTTTAAATATTCATAAAGAGAAGGAAAATGACAAATATTTAAAAAAAAAAAAATCAACGACATAACCATAAATCTATGTACAGAGTAATCATGTACCTGTAGATTTATTATTATAAAATATCACAGAATCACTAAATTATTGAATTACCGTAGAAGTGCGTTATTATGCTACTCGATTCAAATTAAAAGTTTAACAAACATTAACTTACTTATTAAAAAATACTTTACAAGAAATGTGGAAAACTTAAAATATTTGGATATTCAGAGAAAATTGTCGGGAAAAATAAAATTTAAAGTAATAAACAATAAAACAGAAAACTTGCACGTAAGTTATCGCTGATAACATCTTTAGAACTTGTTATACACCAGAGGTAGTCAAAACCAGAAAGAGACAGAAGGAAAAACAAGAGAACTATACAATCCCACTAAAATTCATTCAGTGGAAAACTAATGCTTGATTTTCTAGAATTTTTCTCACTCCGCCTCTTAACAAGAAGTTACAAACATTTGTTACTAGATTGATTCATTACTAATTATAAAGTCTTATAATAAAATCATCAATTCTTTCATAGCTGTAATTTTCGAAAAAAAGAATTTGGGTCGGTATCTTAGAAACGTAAGTTAGAAATAGTTCAGTCCAGTAAACATTTGAGGTTTGTCAAGTTTTCCTATGATTTTGTTAACGCTCTCATTTTTTTTTAATTTTTAACATTATTTAATACAATAGTAATTTCAATCAATTAAAAATAATTGGAAATTTAAAAATAGTCCACAACTCCGATTGATTAAAATATTTCATTTTTAATATATTTATTTACAATTTTATTACAACAGAAATCAAAATCAAATAGAATACAATTTAATGTAGAGTAAATTTACTATAATTTTAGCCTTAACAATTTACGTTCAACTATTTCTGAGATACAGTTTTCAAAAGCAACATCTCATGAAGAATTTAATTAGCAGGAACCATAAAAAGTACAGATGCCTATTAGAACTCAAATTGAATCTGGTTTAATGTTTTATAGAGCAGTTTATGACGTTTATGCTCGTACAGTAATTTTCATGATATTTGCCAAAGAAATTCACATGATGTTGATTAATAGTTGTTCCAACAAAATATTTGATTTATGAAAAATAGCTATATCTCAGGAACCATTCGACGTATATATGTCTCTAAACAATCAAATTAAAGATAGTTTAAGGTACCATAAAATAGTTTATAATGATTATCTTCGTATAGGTAATACTTTTTGCTTATGACATTGTCTCAACAACTACAAATAAATTTATTTCAGCTAATATCATTAAAAAAAAACTACTATTTCTATGAAGATAAATGTCATAAAGGACATTTAACTATCTTATAGGACATATTTTCTAAAATAAAAATTTTAACTTTTCATAAATAAAAATTTGGTCCGAACAACTATTAATTAATATCATGTGAACCATACGACGTACAGATATCTCTTAGCAATCAAATTTAAGATAGTAAAATTTCCTGTAAAGTATGTATTTCATGACATTCATCTTCGTAGAAACAGTAGTTTTCATGATGTTTGCAGAAATAAATTGATTTCTAGTTGTTGAGACAATCTCATAAGCAAAAAGTATTACCTATACAAAGATAATTGTTATAAACTACTTTATGGTACCTTAAACTATCTATAATTTAATTAGTAAGAGACATCTGTACGTCGAATGGTTCATGAGATAGTATTTCATAAATCATAAATTGTACCCGACAACTATTAACCAACATTACGTGAATTTTTATGTCATGAAAACTACTAATTATGAAGATAAACGCCATAAACTACTTTATAGCATTTTAATTTGAGTGTTAATAGACATCTCTACGTCTCATGGTTCCTGAAATAACTACTTCTCACGGGAAATTCACTATAAATCAACTACTGGTCTTTTAGTATATACTTCATGAAATATTACTTTTAGAAAACTGTATCTAGGGAAAAATATAACATAAAAAGCTCTAATTATCTATTTATATCATAGCATTATTTGTTTATTAACTGAAAACTGTTTATTAATAGTACAGTTTATATAACCGGTACATTTATCCTACTATGGAGTCGGTTTTAAGTCGCTGTAAAACAGAAATCGTCCCAACTAATTTCCTGAAAAATATGCTACAACATTTTAAAATGTTTAATGTGGTTTGAGATTAGGCATCTAACAATTTACCAACTAGCAATTAAATCTATTACTTCATGAACAGATAAATTTCATATCCTAAAGTTAGGAATCTGATTAAGGAACAAACATGCGACATGATTGATTTTTTGAGATTTAATCAATTTAAAAAAAATTTAAATAATCATCTCAAGTATAGTTTAAGAAGTAAATGGTGGTCAATAGTCCTTTAATATTAAAACAAATGTTAACTATATATTAGCATATAACAATTTGACCCACATCACATACTCGTCAGCACTAAAACAAACAGAAACTCAGTGGAGCAACAATAAGAGAATAAAATAAAAATACATATAACTGGAAAAACTTGAGAACATAAAAAGACGTAGAATGTAATAATTTATTTAAATATTTATTCCAGAAAAAATTGAATTCTGCTTTTTGTTTATTTATTCATACAATATTCGCTTTTAGGGAATAAGCTTATACAAATATAACATGTCTCTAAATATTGAACTTACCACTAAAAGCATTACATTTATTTTTTCAGTTAAATCTTAATTGTCGAAAATAACAACAATATAAATTGACTAAAAATTGGCAATAATAATATAAAATCCATAAAAAAAACAGTACAACTAGAATTAAAAACTGAAATGAACCATTACGATAAAAATAGAGCTATTAATATTATATTGCTAAAATTTTGTAAAATTAAATGAATATAAATTCAAATTCATTTATAAAAACGATTATGTTAGTTACAATACAATAGGAATATTAATCCGTCGAGTTACCGAAGGAAGTCTCTAAAATTTTAAACCCCAGAAATAAAATATAATTTCATTGCATCATCAATTATTTGTGGTTTGAATACATCATTCTCATTAACATGTTCCATTATTTGGAAAATATTTATCCTCAAAGTATACCATACTGAGCGTTTAATGAGATTAAGTGTTTAATTATTTTTTCTAGTGTACATCTTACTCACTTTTTGAGGATTGATACACTGTCTACAGACATCCCGCATTATGTATCTATTCGAAAGCCTTATCTGAATCAAGAATCTGGCGTATTTAAAATAAATACTGAGAGACCTGCTCATGGGTACGATAAAGACATAAAATTTCATTGAAATAATTTTTTTTTTTTAAATTATGATATTAAATTTTAATTTGGCTGGATAGTTTTCAAAAATCACCTAACGAATTACCACTCTTTATCGTAGATATTTCATGAAACATTAATGATAATAAAGCCGCGATGGCCAAGCGTGTTAAGCAACAACTAAATGCACTTGGTTCAGAAGCTGTGCAGGTTAGAATTCGACCTGACTTAGTCAATGTTTATTACAAATCTCCTCGCTCTGGAAAGAATCATCTGTTTCTAATTAGGATAAATTATTTTCCGAGACCTACTTATAATACATAGCAATATTACAAACCAGTAAACAAAAAGAATACTAATTAATTTACGAAAATTGAAGTAATATTTTACCATCTATATATACATTTAATTTAACTCATACAAGTTAAAATATGTAAGAATTCTTAGTTTGCCTATAAAATGTATAGGACAACATTATGTTCAAATAAATAAAATTTTAAGTCCAATTACAGAGAGATTAGTAAAAGGAGACAGCGATGTGTCGTAGTTCAAAGGTTCAACATCTCAAAAAATTGTTATTTTAAAACATGTAATCCTAGCAATAAAAGTAAGAACTATGCAATGCAAGATTTTAATAATCGTAATAATGAATGTTAAGGTTCAATGCCGATGCCATTAGTCGCTACATACATATATCCACTGACGCCCCTCCAAACGAAAATCTACTATATCATTCTCAATGCAATCCTCCCATCTACATTTCGGTCTACCTCTGAAACGTTTACACGTTTACTCCGACGTTATGTTATAAATAATATATTTCAAACCTGAGAAATATTTTAGACCTATTTACATGCATCTAAAAACTAAAATTTTTTTTTTTTAAATAGATTTTGCTGATTCTATGTTTTACTGTTTAGATTCTTACCTTACCTTATTGCTAAGATCATATACCCTTCTGGAAATAACAATTTTTTGAGATTTTGAACTATTGAACTGGGGCAACGATATGAACAAAGAATAATTAGAGATGAAAATATTATAGTAAAGGATTACATTTTGTTAATATCTGTTGTGAAATTAATTTCAGAATAATGAAAAATTTTAATATTAAGGCAAATCACTTAAAGAGATGAATAAAAATATAAAGCCATAAAATAAAAATATGTTTATATTTAGCGTATTTCATTTATAAAAATGATTGGTATACAATGTAATATGATCATTAATTAGTTTAATATATAAATTTAACTAAAAGATTGATAATATCTTTGTATGCTCACGAGAGGGTACTAATAAGCAACTTTTGTATATATCTAAGAGATTCATTGTATATTTCAGGGAACGAAGTATCAGTAAAAAGAAAATGGCACAAAAAAAAAAAAGGTAGATTTTATTAATAATTTTACCAAAGAGGTTACAGGCTACAGAAGATTATTATTTAGACTTAGTCCTCCAAACAAATTGATTAAAGAATTTATTTAGTCTTAGATAACAAATTATTCTAAAAACCAATACAACCGTAAAAAAAAACTGTTTTAAATGCAAGGATATTTAAACATAATTAATATGTGAACTTACGATATAAAGGTAAATATACACACATATGAGTGTATATATTTATATATAGTTACAGATTTATTTAGATTGTATATACACTAAAACAACCTAAGCCATTGGAAAATATGATCCTTATTCAAATCGCATTAAAAGGTCATCAACTCACAGGAAATAACTATCGTCAATGGAATTTCCTGAAGTGGTTCCTATACACTTAAAAAGTTATATTTTAAAAGAAAGATGTTCCCACTAGAGGATTTAGAAATAATGATTCGACATAAGCAACAAAATATAAAGTATTTGATTTTTTAAACATATAGTTTCTTAGCATATATTTTGATTCACACTAATTGCTTGATCCAGTAAGTCTAACAATAACTTGAACTAATATTATTTTCTACAAAATTACCCCCAGACGTTACTCGTACCGGGTGAAATTATAAATAAGTTATAATTATTTAAAAAAGTGATTATTTATATGATGGACCAAAGTACAATTTATGATACAAATGAAGGCTATTCGGAAAGATGGCGCCTAAAGAACAATCATGCAATGCTTTGACAATTCCCAGGCGAAGTACTTTATAAATGCAATCGTAATTTCCACACATAAGAGGGGATGTAAAAACTGTTAAGAAAAATAGATGTTTATTTATTCATTCAAAAGTTTAAATTCACTTAATTAATATAATCGTTAGGATTTTTAAATTAAAATCTGGGGCGCTTCGAGCACCACAACACAACTTTCACATACCACACTACATTGATTTAAAATTAATTCTGGTTCGCTTCAAGTACAGATACTTATATATAATTCACTAAATATAGTATTAATAATTAGATTATACTTAACAATAATATTTCTCCGTAGTAATTTTTCACACGAGCTTTTCGGGTGAAAGATAGACTAACTTCAATATTAACAGAAATAATAATATTTTTCGTTACAAAATATTTAAAAATTTTCTTTTACAAAAGTACGACAGAAATATAATTCATAAAAATTAACTAAAATTAACATTTATCCAATGCTGAAATATTATTGAACAAATTATAAACATATTAGGAATGATTTTTATGGAGATAGTCATCGTGTAGACTGAAAGGCTCAAATATAGGTTAAATAAAACATTTAAAAAAATTATAAAATAACTGTCATGACAACAGTAACAGACTAGCTACAGGTAAAAACAGTGCATGCATCATATTAACTGATAAAACAGATCTTAAAATTAAAAATTAAATTAAATTAAATATACTCCGGTTTCTTAGCGGTACATCGTGGGATTCGGATCGGTCTACCATGTTAAAACTTTATACTACATTAGTCTGTTCCAAGC
>NW_027110126.1:257911-267301 GCF_000696795.3 Halyomorpha halys | reverse complement strand
TTACTTTTATCATCCCATAGGCGTTGATGACCAGAGGGTTTTACGCCTTTAAGCAAAAATCAACAACAACAACAGATCTTAAAATACCTTCTTAGGCTTTCGATGTTAAATATAATTTGTTATGATATTTCTATATTATTTATTCTTATTTCCGAAAATAAGTTTTCAAGTTGGAAAACATATTTTCTTCTCCTACCTCTTTTAGTTAATTATCAAATCCATTTGATTCCAGCTTATATTTATCCGCTTTTCAAAAATTAATCCAAATGTTTAAGAGTTAATTAATTCGAACAAACAAGATTATATATTAGAAGAATATAGTTGAAAATATGAAGTAGATTGTACGAAAATAGTCCGGGTGGCGGTCAATAAAGGGATCAAAATAGTAAAAGATAACTATTCACAGTTAATTAAAAAAAAAAAATGTAAATTAGTTAAAAATTCACTAAATAGACCATGGTCTATCTGAACATTATGGTAACAAATGTGATGAACCATTCATATTACTAAAACTAATCATATTAAAACCGACCCGCTCCTCTAAAGTGAATACCTTATAACATATTGGGCATAGTGCAAATACTAAAGTACTAAATAATAATATAATATAATATATAATATAAAAAAAATACATAAAAATGGCAAACTCTGTTTTCTAATATGCTTAATGACCGCCCACTCATAATAATATCTAATTTTACATTTAAATATTGAAGAACAATGTTTTGAAAAGACATGAATAATTATAATAATTAAACTAATTTATTAATAATTTTCTTTTAAAATTTAAAAAAAAAAAAATCAATTATTCTTCTCTTAAGAAGCCGCTAATATATATTTTATAACTTATTTATTCATAAAACGTTTACTGAGAATCGATTTAAGCTATATAAATTGGATACCATTTAATTTTTTTTGTTTTATAAATAAAATAAATTCAGGATGATTGGGGATTATGTTTCCAAACTGAAAATATGAATCAAGGACCTCAAACAAGAAATAAAAATTCCTGTGATGTGTCCTTTAAAGCATTGTCTAAGAGATAGTCATGTATAAATATTTCCAATTTTAAGAATTATTAATAAATTAATAAATGTTCTACTTATTTTATCAATGAAATATAAACATTTACATTAAATTAAATTTTGTTCAATGTGATTGATCACCTTGTGTGTTAAGGGCATGTATCTTTCATTTTACTTAATTTCTTGATTACCTTGAATGAATTTAGACAACATTTAATATGAATGTTAATTTTCATATTTAAATGATAAAATAGTTAGAAAAAACACTGATTTATTGATTGTAACATTAGTAATTACTTAAAAAGCAAATCCTTAGACGTGAAAATCACTTAAGCAAAGCTATGACGGATATACCTCCAGAGAGATTTTTTGTTGCAGTTTACGGGCCTTAATTCATATCTTCACTTTAAAAAATTAAACCAGGGACACATTGTGCATAGCTGTTTTGCTAAAATAGTGTCTTTTATATTTATTTTCTAGACCTATTTCATACATTGTTCAGTAGTTACTTATAGTACAAGAGCCCAAGAGGAGAAAAAAGAAATGGCGACTGTTTCAAAGCGATAAAAAAACTAATTTTTCATTCGGAGCTCTATATCTTAAAAAGTAGGAACAACATAAGAAAACCTAAGAGAACGTCATTTAAAGTAGAGTAAATTTACTAAAATATGAGCCCTAATAGAGTTATTTACGTTAAATAGTTTTCGAGAAATAGCTATGTAAAAAGCAACAATTCATAAAAATGTTGTATGGGACGTACTCAAAGATCAGTAGTTAGTGAATTTATTTTGAAAAATTTATATCTCAAAAACCATTTAAAGTACAGATGTCTATTAGCCCTCAAATTAAAGCTACTTTAATCTGCTATAAAGTAGTTTATGATGTTTAACTTCATAGGAGTAATAGTTTACATGAAAGTTGCTAAGATAATTCATTTATAGTTGTTGGGACAAATTTTCATTTGCCAAATTCATATTCCTATGTGAATATCATAAAAACTACAACCCCTACGAAGATAAGTGTCATAAACTACTTTATAGTAAGTTAAAGTTCCTTTATTTTGAGTGTTGGCTGACATATGTGCGTCTTATGGATCTAGAGATATATTTTTTCAAAAATCCAATATTTTAATCAAACAACTAGAAATTAACATTTTGCGAGTTTATTTTGTCAAATATCATAAAAACTACTACTACTACAAAGATAAACATAATTAACAATTTTGAAGTAAATTTAACTAGGTTTAATTTGAGCGCTGGCAAACATCTGTACGTCCAATGGTTTCTGAGATATAGAATTCTCAAAATAAATTAACTAACTACAAATCTTACAGTAGATTTTCAAGATATTTTGCTTTTTAAAAAGCTATATCTCGAGAACTATCGGACGTAAATAGCTCTTTTAGGGCTAACATTTCAGCAAATTTACTCTTCTTTAAATAATTTTCTCTTAGATTTTCTAGATTTCCGAATGAAAAATTAGTGTTTTTTAAGATATTTAAACAGCCGCCATTTTTTAATCTCCCTACTTATACTTGGTAGACTCATCAGTTTCGACTAGTAATTATTCATAGTTTTCATTAAAGTAATCAAAAATTGGGGTGAGATAACTGCCTTTTTTTCTTCCCGGCTCTTGTACTATTACGGGTTACTTTACGACAGACCAACCAAATTTGAGACTGTTTATAGGAAAACCCATATAAAGAAAGCAAATTTAGACCAATTTTTTTTCCGAACATGTCAAATGGCGAAAAAATAATCATCTTGGTTTTCATACACTTAAGGAAACTAATTATAACCGTATTAAATACAATATTAATATAAGTTAGTATAAAATAATAAAATTGGTGTTATTATCCTACTATTAGACAATTTATTGACAAACTTATTAACAGAAAATCAAAAATTAAACCAATACAGAATAGAAGACACAGCGTTTAGATAACGAACCCAAAGCGAGATTGCGAGGTGTGTAACTTTTATGACAGTATATTACTACGGTAGGTATACCCTGCAAAGATGTGCGACTTGATTCATGAATTCCTAAAAGCTAAACATGTATTTAAATTATAAACAATAATGCTGTATTCTAACAACTTATGTTCCACAAGGTTTTTGTTAAATCATTATGTTTTTTCTTTTTCAGGAATCCACGCCCTTTCATTATTCTTGACAAAGTTTCGGGCTTTTCTCCCATGATCAACTTTTAGAAGAAATTTTACATTGGATCTTAATAAATAATTCGAATCTTAATACAAATATTTAAATTTTTACTATTCATACATCTCGTTCACCATTATTGAAGAGTTTAAAAAATCTAAAATGATTAAGCAAAATTTCACAGTTAGTATTTTTATTTTTTTCCTTACTTTACGATTAACTTGTGGACGTGTTCATCTCAATAAAACATATTTTTGAATATTCAACGCTTAAGTCCAAATTATTTTTCCTCATCCGATCTGTTTACCCATTTCCTGTCTAAAAATGTTTTTACAATAGAAAACTTTATTTCAACTCAAAGTGATCATTAACATTTAAATTATTTATCAACATTCAATGTAAAATTTGTAATAAAAAAACTGTTGATTAAATATTTTTATGGATAGTGGGAATAAAAGCCGAAAACGTTATTCTGATGTCATGAGGTCATGAGAAGAAATAAAAGTATGGATTCCTGAAAAACTAAAATAAAAAATTAATTTTTTTTTTATTTCTTGAATTCTGTTCAAACAGTATGTTAGATAATTTAACATATTTTGAATTTCATTAAATAGGAGTTATTGAATCTATTTTGGTATTTTAAAAAAAAAATTAAATTAGTATTTATTAGTTTCTTTAATATTTTGGATTAACGCCTAATATGTTATTTTTCGCTTTCGTGGTGTGTTAAATGGAACACTCACTAGGGGTTGTTTGCGTTTCGTTTTATTATTTAACTTTTTAGGCAACATTTTGTTTCTTTAAAACATAAAATTTGTATTTTAAGTTGCTATTCGGTTTTTTTTTGTTTTTATTAACCTTTAAACTTAATCAAATATTATGATATATATGTTCATCTTGGTTTTATTGGCTTGTCAGTCAAGAATTATAATACGAGGGTAAACCAAGACGTAACTGGGAGGGTTGCTTTAGCACTGACTTAGCGCAATGGGGATAAGAGGTAAGTAATTTGAGTGAAAGGATGATAAGCAATGATCGAAGATGTTATCAACTAAGCCTTTTTATATCATTAAAATTATACAAACATATTTTTAACAGAATTACATACTTACAAAGATATTAGTTACAAATTTATTTGCTTATTTTTTTAATATTTAATTTCTTTCTTAGTACAGAAATTAATGTAATCACATTCCTAAAATATTTAAATATTTTAGCTTATATTAACATACTTGTTTTATGTTTTTCTTGTATATTTTAACATTATCTGTTGCATATTAGCTGCTATATGCTGCCGATTTATATTCATAGAAATCTGAGTTTTGCTATAATAAATCGAAAATCAAATGGTAATTCCAAAGATCGAAGAAGTTAGACTGGCAGTATATATACACACATATACAGTTAATTCCTAATACATAACAGGTAATATGTATCAAAAACGATACACACAATAAAATGTGAGTGATATTACGAAAATAAATGAAACAAAGTCGCAAAGTTATTTAGAATAAAAATTCCCCCTAAGCAATTACAGGAGTGTGAAAAGAGATGTATAAGATGGAAAAAATGTTGGAGGGATAGTAGCAAAGTTTCATCATACATTTTAAGTGATAGAGATCAGAAATCATTGTGAAGTAATATTCTTGTAACTTATTTGGTCACTGAATAAAATATAACTAAAATCCAGCAACAAGTTAATTTAAATAATCACTTAGGTCTCTTATAAAAAAAATCGTATAAAAGTACTTACTGATTATACTTAGTAAAGTGTAATTATAAAAAGCAATTATTCAATAGAAAAATCCTAACATAGAAGACTTGATTTCAACATAAAGCATAATTAAAAAATTTATTTTAATATTCTACATATATTTAACTTTAATCAGAAATATATAAAAAATAATTATTCTTCAAGAACAATTTTCTTAATATCAAACAGAATTAATTCATTGTATGTTCAGCACTAGTAACACCATTGGTAATAAAGACGTAATATAAATATTTTACAATAAGATCTACACAAAAATGATAAATATTATACAAAAATACAAAATGTGTTTTTATATATTGAGAACCAAATTAAAATCTTTGAACACAATAGGAGAAAAACGAATTATATCATATTATTACAGAAGCAAAATAAAAGTACCCATTAAATAATTACAAAGATCTAATCAATAAAATAAAGTGTAAAAGATTTTTCGAAAAGATGAGTGTACTTTTGTTAAAAATAGTTACTTTTATTTATAACTAAAATTATATAAATTAGTAAACTTTGTGGGAAGCGAACGAACTGCTAAAACCTTATGGAATTTGGGGTTTCAGAGAAGGAATGATCATATAAAAAAAAAAAAAATAAAAAAAAAAAAAAAAAAAAAAAAAAGGAATTTTAAAAATACGTTACCCAAGTTTCTAGAAATATTATAAGGAAAAATTGATTATAGTTAATAAATGTAATGATGAAAAGTAATTAAATCATACATGTTAATGGTTTAAATAAATGAAATTTTATCCATTCTTGTCTCAAACCATTTTTTATTCCTTTATAAGTCCCACGTTTCGGCCATCCTCAATAACAGTTTTAGAACAAAATCATTTAAAAAAACAACTGTATGTAGGCTATTCTGCCCAGGTCATTTATACTAGTCCACAAATAACCCTAATTAGTCAATTGTTCACATTAAATTAAAAATGAAAATTATTTATCACAGTCAACCTTCTTTGTTAAAATTTATCACAACAGTCTTTAATACTTTTACAATTAATACCTATATAAAGAATCTTAAATTGATTGAATAGTTGTATGCATAATGTGAATGGTATAAATTTGTATTGTCGATAACCTGATAAAACTTTGTTAATGATTCAATAAAATAAAGAACTTTAACAAGGAAGAGTTTACTTCACTACATCTCATTATAAGAAAAAAAATGGTAGAAAAAAGGAGAAAAACTTTCTTCAAAAACTACAAAGTTGTGCCACTAGCTACACAGCATACTTATTCTTTATTTTTTTTGTTTGTTAATCTATCTTATTTTTCTTCCTTTTCTATCCTTTTTTTCATATTTTTTCTTTCAACCTAATGTGATTTTCTTCTCCCCCCCCTTAGTTATCACAGTCAACCTTCTTTGTTAAAATTTACCACAACAATCTAATACCTTTACAATTAATACCTATATAAAGAAGGCTGAAGGTGATAAATAATTTTCAATTATAATTTAATATGAAAATTGGACTAATTCTAATGGAAACATTTATAACAGTGGACTGATATAAATGAGCTGAACAGAATAAAAAATGTTTTGACGCAAAAATGGATAAAATTTTATTTATTAAAACAATATTAACCAGTCTCAAGAAAGTGTTAAGAACATAAATACACGCTTATTTTAAAATGATTCAAATAATAACATATCAAAACCGTAAACTAAATATCGTACTCTAAGAACTATCTAAAAATGGAAAATGCTATACTAAAATTTAAAGTATACTAAATCAAATTACAATTTTGAATATATTAAAAAAAAAAAACACTATTTTTCTAAAAGTTTCGTTTAAATGAAACTCCGTCAATATAAAGAAGAGGAAAGATTATGAATACAAACAAACTCGAATCCCATTTATGGTGACGAAGTCATTTCTGAGTTTGGATAGTCACAAGCCATGATTCCTCTAGAGCTCTCGTCACCATCGAAAATTCACTAAAAACGGTTTGATAGGAAGTCGCTCTCCTATAAAAAAAAACAATAATTTCATTTTATTTTCTAAATGAGCATCTAACTGAATTGTTTTGATTTTTATCCATTTCTGTTTGGATTCACTGTTTAGTGCCATTGCACCTGTTTACAATTTGGAATATTAAAAACAATCCTATAACACAACTTTTACTTACCATCCAAATATGAACCGAATTGAAATCGATTTCATTTTTAAATTTTTTCGTTCCGCTAGTTTCAGAACAGATATTTATATATTATTTATTGGGGTAAAACTTACACGGACTAATTTTCTAAATAAGCTTTTCACTTTCAAAACTGACTAAAAGTACAAACAACAAAAAATAATGTAATAAATTATGAGAATAAATAACCAACATAAAATTAAACTAAATTATCGCTAAAAGATATTTATAAAATAATATAAAAATATAAAATTGAACATAATAATAGCTTTATTATATTATTATTAGTATTGAGGAAAGCCTCTCCCATAGGCATGAATTTATAGGCTAAAGCAGGATAGGACGAAGAAAAGAAAAACATAGATAAATATAAAAAAAAAACTATGAATCCTCACAACCATAACTTTTTTCCACCTGGATATTTCTCTCGTTAACAGCTATGAGTTTTCATTGAAAATTGAACATAGTAAATGATAAACTACATTCAACACCAAATAAAGGAAACAAGAAGAACATATAGGCCAAGATAAAAAAAAAAAAAAAGAGGAAAAATGTTTTGTTCATTATTTTTCTTCGTAAAATCCTCAATGCTCCTTATTTTGTTACTAATAAAACCATCCATAAAGACCTAAGTGTTCCTTATGTAACCGATCTAGCCCGAACCCGATATTATTCTTTCCAAAATACTGAACACATAAACAAACAGGCATAGACTATCTAGCGAAACTCGGTTATTAGGATACAAAACTGGAATCAATAATTCTTTACGATCTCAATACAATACATCTATAATCAAACCCTCTTATATATGAATTTTTTTCTTTCTATAATCAAGACAATTGAATTGCAGTGGATGCTGCTAGGTTTATAAAAAGGGCCAATCGAACCTAGAATTACAAATGGAAACAATAGGGGATTACATAAAAAAAAGGTTCATAAAGTTCAACACCTGTTAGCGACAGTTATAGGAACAGTGACTTACAACTTGGGATACCCAACCACAACCCGAAGACTGAAGCCCACTCTGAGGTAGGACATCCTGTTATAAACTCTATATTTATCAGTTCTGTTTTTGTCACTCTAACATTCCTGCCAAAAAGATGAATATTGTTATTATACCCATGATTAATAAGGATAACAGCTTAATTGTGAAAATTGAAGATATCTTTACATTAAGATATTCTGTTTTTAAATTAAAAAAACGGTGGTAAATTAATTGAATTGTTGTATGGATAATGTGAATAATGTAAATTTGTATTGCCGATAACCTGATAAAACTTTGTTAATGATTCATTAAAATAAAGAACTTTAACAAGGAACAGTTTACTTCACTACATCTCATTATAAGAAAAAAAATAGTAGAAAAAAAGGAGAAAAACGTTCTTCAAAAACTACAAAGTTGTGCTGCTAGCTACACAGCTACTTATTCTATAATTAATTTTTGTTAATCTATTTTATTTTTCTTCCTTTTCTATCCTTTTTTTCATATTTTTTCTTTCAACCCAATGTGATTTTCTCTCCCCCCCCTCTTAGTTATCCTTTCTGTAACATAAATAAAACACACCCAAAATAAAAATACAACTAGTATCCAAATTAAATAAATTAAAATTCATATGTGCCATATGCGATATAATTGGCAAAATAATTGATAAAAGTAGTGAGATATATAAATAAATAAACAACAAATTTATATAAAAAAATCAACAAATATATGTAAAAAATTATTAACGTTATGTTAAATTTCTCAAGGAAACAATTATTGAAACCTAGGTTTAAATTATACTTGTACAATGTTATTATCAACTAAACTTCCAGTGGAGAACAGCTTAATTGTGAAAATTGAAGATATGTTTACATTAAGGTCTTCTCTTTTTAAATTAAAAAAACGGTGGTAAATTAATTGAATTGTTGTATCCATAATGTGAATAGTGTAAATTTGTATTGTCGATAACCTAATAACAATTTGTTAATGATTCATTAAAATAAAGAACTTTAACAAGGAAGAGTTTACTTCACTACATCTCATTATAAGAAAAAAAATAGTAGAAAAAAAGGAGAAAAACGTACTTCAAAAACTACAAAGTTGTGCCGCTAGCTACACAGCATACTTATTCTTTATTTATTTTTTGTTAATCTATCTTATTGTTCTTCCTTTTCTATCCTTTTTTATATATTTTTTCTTTCAACCCAATGTGATTTTCTCTCCCCCCCCCCCTTAGTTATCCTTTCTGTAACATAAATAAAACGCACCAAAAATAAAAATACAACTAGTATCCAAATTAAATAAATTAAAATTCATATG
>NW_027110126.1:247339-255766 GCF_000696795.3 Halyomorpha halys | reverse complement strand
TAAAGAACTTTAACAAGGAAGAGTTTACTTCACTACATCACATTATAAGAAAACAAATGGTAGAAAAAAAGGAGAAAAGCGTTCTTCAAAAACTACGAAGTTGTGCCGCTAGTTACACAGCTACTTATTCTTTAATTATTTTTTGTTAATCTATCTTATTGTTCTTCCTTTTCTATCCTTTTTGTTATATTTTTTCTTTCAACCCAATGTGACTTTCTCTCCCCCCCTTAGTTATCCTTTCTGTAACATAAATAAAACGCACCAAAAATAAAAATACAACTAATATCCAAATTAAATAAATAAAAATTCATTTGTGCTATATGAGATATAATTGGCAAATTAATTGATAAAAGTAGTGAGATTTATAAATAAATATACAACAAATTTATATAAAAAAATCCATAAATATATGTAAAACATTTTTAACGTTATGTTAAATTTCTCAAGGAAAAAATTATTGGAACCTAGGTTTAAATTATACTTGTACAATGTTATTATCAACTAAATTTCCAGTAGAGAATAACTTAATTGTGAAAATTGAAGATACGTTTACATTAAGGTATTTTTTTTTTTAAATAAAGAAAATTGTGGTAAATTGATTGAATTGTTGTATGCATAATGCGAATGGTGTAAATTTTTATTGTCGATAACCTGATAAAACTTTGTTAATGATTCATTAAAATAAAGAACTTTAACAAGGAAGAGTTTACTTCACTACATCACATTATAAGAAAACAAATGGTAGAAAAAAAGGAGAAAAGCGTTCTTCAAAAACTATGAAGTTGTGCCGCTAGCTACACAGCATACTTATTGTTTATTTATTTTTTGTTAATCTATCGTATTGTTCTTCCTTCTCTATCCTTTTTTTCATATTTTTTCTTTCAACCCAATGTGACTTTCTCCCCTTAATTATCCATTCTGTAACATAAATAAAACGCACCAAAAATAAAAATACAACTAATATCCAAATTAAATAAATAAAAATTCACATGTTCTACATGCGACATAATTGGGAAAATAATTGATAAAAGTAGTGAGATATATAAATAAGTAAATAACAAATTTATATAAAAAAATCAACAAATATATGTAAAAAATTTTTAACGTTATGTTACATTTCTCAAGGAAAAATTTATTGAAACCTAGGTTTAAATTATACTCGTAGAATGTTATTATCAACTAAACTTCCAGTGGAGAACAGCTTAATTGTGAAAATTGAAGATATGTTTACATTAAGGTATTCTGTTTTTAAATTAAAAAAACGGTGGTAAATTAATTGAATTGTTGTATGCATAACCTATGCAACCTGATAAAACTTTGTTAATGATTCATTAAGATAAAGAACTTTAACAAGGGAGAGTTTACTTCACTACATATCATTATAAGAAAAAAAATGGTAGAAAAAAAGGAGAAAAACGTTCTTCAATGTGCCGCTAGCTACACAGCATACTTATTGTTTATTTATTTTTTGTTAATCTATTGTATTGTTCTTCCTTTTCTATCCTTTTTTTCATATTTTTTTCTTTCAACCCAATTTGACTTTCTCCTCCCCCCCTTAGTTATCCTTTCTGTAACATAAATAAAACACACCAAAAATAAAAATACAACTAATATCCAAATTAAATAAATAAAAATTCACATGTTCTATATGCGACATAATTGGAAAAATAATTGATAAAAGTAGTGAGATATATAAATAAGTAAACAACAAATTCATATACAAAAAACTAAAAACAAATATATGTAAACAATTAAAAAAATGTTTTATAGTTTAATTAAACCTAGGTTTAAATTATACTCGTACAATGTTTTTATCAACTAAACTTCCAGTGATTTTAACGAGGACTATTTAACGGGAAGTTGAGGAGGGTGAACTAAGATGAAAGACCATTTCCAAGAAACGTTTCAAACGATGGGTGCCCACCCTTTTAGAGCCTTCCCACTTCCTTTCTTATGGCCAAGAAATGGCTGATTGGAACAGTTCTATGCCGACTGCAGGTGGCCAGTCACCATTCAGGAACACAGGTCCACAACAGAAGATTTGTTGTGATAATTTCTGGTGCTCTTCACACGTTTGCAAATTAAAAACGAAAACTGGCCCCGTTTTCTTCTATTGGGTTTTTTTAAATACAAAATTATGATATAAAATAATATTAGGTCGAGAGGTCAAGTAATAAGTAGAACCCATCCGCTATGAGTTACGATGACAAGTTTTTGTTTTCACTATATAGACGAGGGGTGTTTATGATCTTTAGTTTTACATGTTAAATGGAGAAATATTTCCTACTTTTACCATGTTAAAACGACATAACATATGACATGGTTGAGAGTCTGTTAAATGAAGAATAACTTCGACCAACGGACCACCTGATTTTTGTCACCATTTTGTTTGCTGTGTTAGGTTATTTCCTCGTAGTTTGTGTTTTGATTTTGTTACTTTGTTTTGGATGTTTTTAAAACTAATAAAGCAATGGATGACAATAATAATAGTAAAATGACAGTTGTCAATTAGCTCATCTTGTTTCTCTTCCTCACAAGTGGTAAGATCAACAAGACACTTAGTCACAAAACTTTCACTTTTCACTCAATTTAGACGCGTTGTAATAAATTACTTTGATATAGAAATAAACGATAACGTGAAGTTGTGGAAGGAAAGATTACAAAACAAGATCCTCAGAAAATTCTCCCTTGCTTTTAACATTTAACATGACTTTTAATAGGGCTGCTCACGATCCTATAAATATAACATTTAACATGCTAAAACATTTTACATTTTACACAGTATCATGAATATCCCTATTTAGTCTTTGGTCAACTGTTGTGTGATACAAGTTACGTTAAACTATTTTTTTAACTTAACCTCTGAAATGGAAGAATTTTGAATAGAAAAGCCTTCAATTCTGGCTTTCGAAAACTTCTATCATTTTATAACAAACCAGATTTTATAAGAAATGAATTCAGAAACTGCCACGAAGACGGGAGATGTATAGACAAAAGTAGTGAATACATAATAAATTAATATAATTTCGGTATTTAATGAGAGCGAAATAAATGTCTAATAAAAAAAAAAAAGAAAAACGAAAGGTGTTTATGACTCGATCCTAACAGTTCTGATAAAAACAAATATAAAATAAAAATTGGAAAATCGTTCATAGATTCAAAAAACACAACAGAACAACTTCTATAAATTGAGCTATGAAAAAGATGTAACAGATAACACATATTTCCAACAACATCAAACCATCTGAATTCGGACAAATTTAAAAAAGTTGATCTAATAAAATATGCTAACAAAACATGCTAACTCTGAAATGAGAAAAATCAGAATTTTTTCATTTTGTAAAACTGTTTGTATTTAACTGGTTAGAATAAAGCGGTTAGTTAATTCGGATTTTTTGTCCAATGTTCAGTCCTAAAATAAAATTATTTACAATCAATAGTTATTATAATAAATTTTACTTGGAATCTTCATAAATAATTTTAAAACTTGCAACCAAATATTTTGCTATCAATACATCTAGTTCACTATCTTATAAAAATTTACAAATCTAAAATGTTTTTGAGATTAAGCCAAAGATCAAAGCATCATTCTTATTTTTCGCTTACCACAACTTGTGGACATGTGTCTACTTAGTGAATAAAATAATAACTTTACTAATAATAATAATTCGGCTTGGTCTTAAAAACATTTTAAATTTGTATAATATTATCAAATAGTGAATTAGATGTATAAATAGTAAAATATAAGTTTATTTATACTTTAAATTTCTAAGTATTTATGAAAATTCAACTGTAAATAATTTTATTTTAGAACTGAATAATGAGCAAAAACCTCTGAATGTTTGGTTGTCATAATAATAAAGAAGTAATAACACACTCACTTTATTGCTTTTTTATTACAATTGAAGAGTCCTGAAAAATAAAAAGAATGAACATATAATAAAAAACCTTAGCAACATAGGTCGTAAAGTACAAGTGATTAATTATAATTAAAGCTTAGAAATTTCAAATAAAAAAGAACTTCATAATTGGAATTAGCATCTCCAGAAAATCTGTATGCTCAAATCACTAAAGTAGTAATTCCTATCAGTTGACAGAAAGATTAATTTCTTTGCACATTTTTGAAATCAAAGAGAAAGAGTAATGTCTCTGATTTGAACAAATTCAAATGTAGAAACTCACTCGAATAAATTTTGAAAATTATAAATATATTGACATATGAGTCCAATTTGTGTCTTTTGGTACGATTTACCACTTTTTTTACCCAAAAAACCAATTAAGGATACTCACTCAATGAGCCTTGGTGGATCCCGGAGGGCATCACGAACCCACACGGTTGACTCACGACTACAGTAATAGAATACATAATTACTTGCACCAGCCGGATTTCAACTCGGCTCCTACGTGTTAGTAGTATTGGTATAGGGACTAACCCACCCCGGTTTGAGTACACTAGGGTGTTATAATTTTTTTTTAATTTTGTACAAATTAGTATTGCATGGAATCATTTTGCGAAAATCAGACCTGAATGATGGAATAAAAATCAGTTCATATAGGCACACACAAAAACCAATATATCAATAAAAATTAACAAATCAAATTAAAAAAAAAAATACTCCTTGTAAACGTATGTAATCAATGCATTAACGTAATTCCATGGTTACAAAAGTTTACAATATTTAACAGATATGTTTATAAAACATATTTTACACTAACTGGGCGGGTTAATAATTAATAATTGTTTTTTCAATACTAATAATTAAACATCGATAAATCTTTTAAGAGCGACACAATTTTACGTATAGTTGAATGAATATAGAATCATTATAATGAAACAATAAAAATATTATTATGAAAGCGGAAAAATTGTACTTAACCTATTTATTATTATTACTAATTATAATACTTGAGTTTAATCTGATATATATTATTATTTTTATATTATAAGTGTGACATTACAACTGCTAATGAAATAGGTAATTCAGTTCCATAGTCAACAGTCAATGTTCCTGCCCACACATTATTGTTAAAAACATGTATTTGAAGACATGAGGGGAGGAAACTTATGTGACAACTTAGGAAAAAATGGAAAGCTTTACTTAGATTTTTTTTTGTTCAACTCTATTTTAAATAATGCATCATTTAATTTTTAGACCTTAAATTATGGTAGTTTTCAGAAGTTAAAAAAATAATTTGTATTGGTATGTATTGATTTTAGTATGGGTGGTAAAGGATCTGTACATCTCGTAGTCTACGATTGTTTGTTAGTAAGCAATACATGGGGTTTATTGATGAAATCCAAGAGCATTCTCGGACTAGTTTTCCTAATATATATGAAATTTAGTAGGTTTGAACTTAAGATCATGGTCAAGTACGTTTAAAATGAAAGTCAACGCTGAGTTAGCCATCCCATTCGACCCCGATTAGATTATGATATATTGAGCCTAGAGCGGCAAACTTATTTCGTACATTAAGTATCAGCACACTTCTTGACTGCTGAGGAGTAGCTTAAACTGCTCCTTCTAAATGATATGGCAGAGACTGTATTTTATCGATAAAAAATATCTCAGCACACACCAAGCTCATTGGTAAATGATCTGAAATCATGATTTGGAGTAAATGAGATACCAGAAGGTTCAAAGCTGGGTATGTACAGAGTTGTCTGTAATCGCAAAAATGACGAAACTTCATACATTCAAAGCAATTTTCCCAAAATTTATTACGTTAACTTGCCCTTAACTTAAAGGTAAATGTTCTTAGTTTAGTTTTCTTCATTTATAAAATAATTTTGTGTTGTAAGGAAGTAATTTAAATTTACAAACTTTAAAACTATGGGTTATTAATAAATAAAATGACAATAGAGATAACACTATTGTCATCTTATTTAATCATTTTTGAGTAATAATTATTGTTCCGTGCAATCCGTTCTTTCAGTTTTACACTGACAGGAAATAGAATAAATGAATGCAACATTTTTTTATTTTTCCCCGAGATAAGAAGTTTCCTTAACAAGGGCTCTCCTTCCCTTGTAATTCCATAAAAATAAAATGTTTCTTTTATCTCATTGAGTAGAATTTGTCATTGATAACATCATAGTAAAATTTTTTTTTTATAGTTTCCTTTTCACCATATTCACTGGTTATTAGTTCATATTATTGTAAAAAGTAATACAAACATTTAATTTGTATATATATGATGATATCATTTGCATTTTCTGAACGAATAAAAAATGATATAGGGCATACCCAATACCAAATACATATATTAGGAGGTTCTAATTACAAAAATCAGCTAAATTTATTTGTTTTGATTGAAGTTGTTATTTATTGAAGTAAAGTTATTGATACTTATAAAAAAGAAAAGTTATTTGAAAAGTTGTAAGTGAATGCACTAATTTGAAAATGAAAACTACCAAAAGTGAGTAACGTCGTTAAGAGAGATAGGAAGAAGAGTAAGACATCCCTCACAAATAATTTGAAAACCCTCAAAGTTGTGAAAATTACAGGAAAAAATAATTCAAAGAGGTTGTTATATTGAAAATTGTATAAAAAGGCTATTTAGACAGGTTATTATTTAAAAATGGTCAGAAAAAGAGTGTATTCCAGGAGAAATTTCCCAGTACTCCATCATATTGGGAAATCCGTCTCAAGAAAGTTGCAGTAGCGTTCCAGATCATAAAGCACAGAGCTAAAAAAATTCACATTAGAAAAACCTTTAGGTTTCGAAAATGAGTTGGTCGTAAAACCATTATAATTTGTTTACTTAAAATACATTTTTTTTTACGAAAGTTTCTTCAAATCTAAGGTTTAAAATTTTAGTTTACACCCGGTGCAATTCAAATAACACCGCGTGATCACCAATAAAGTCCTAGAAGATTCCTCTAATTGTGAGTGAAAGTATCGTAATTTATTCCTATAAAATTGTAATTGTAAGTATTTTTTGAAGTTGTTTTAAAAATGACCGATTCAATTAAGGTCAGAACATATAACATATTTGAAATAACAAACAAGGAATTATTATAATTTGTTATACCCAATAAGATTTATAACCAGTAAATTTAATCAGTAAACATCATAGTAAATGTGTATTAGGATAAATAGTGAACGAAATCTGAGAACAAAAAACGGAAGATAGATAAGACGTATTTGGGCGGATATCATGGGAGGGTTTCATCGAACATTCTCTTCAGCAAAGACATATTACTAATAACATCAACTAAAAAAAAAAATCTTGGAATGAAAACTCTTAAGAACGGAAAGAAAAATAAAATTTAATGATGCTTATATAAGAAATGTCACTCAATTCTGACTATAGAAGTTGTATTATAATATATTTAGACAAGCGAAAATATTTAAAACAAATCATGAAGATGAAAAATCTAAAAATGAAACATCGATAATAATAACGATAAATACGTGAAGAATAAAAAAAAAAAAGGAAATATTAAAACGAACTAATATTTCTTGTTCTTTTTTAAATGACGTCTTGCCATCATTCATTACTTGAAATTATATCTCAGAGTACATTCGATAGAAAAGCCTTAAACTCAATAAGAAATATTCATGGTAAATATAATTATTTTGATTATTTTCTTTTTTGTCACAGAAAAATATGTTGTCGTTTTTTTAAATAAATAAATCAATTTTTATACAGTTAGAAATCTTATACTGGAATTATTCTCATACTAGTCTAGACAACTCGTAAAAGTATTCATAGAAGTCTAGAGCTGGTTGTAAAAACACTAATATTACTATAGACCTTTTGTAAAAAGAATCCAACAAGTCTATGACTAGTGAAAATATATCTGTAAAATATTTATTAAGAAAGTATGGTGGTGATAGTGATTTTCATAATTTCGGTAAAAACTAAAAAAAACATTTAAAAAGTTGCCTAAAAACCGGCGTGAAGATCAGTGGAGGTCTTGAATTCGAGATCACAGAGAACAAAAGATAAACTAAAAAAGAAAAAAAAAGTAGATAGTCTGCCGGTAAAGAGAACAACTGTTACAAAATAGTGTAAAGTAGACTTATATTTTAGATCTATATCAGAGGAATAATTAAAATAAAAAAATAAATTAAAACTGTGCTGCTACAACTCATGAAGGGTCAGAGTTGCAGTACTCTGTAAGGAAGTTCTGTTACTTGGCCAAGAGTTGTGCAAGGAGGTGATTATGTCAGAATGACGCTCGGACGGTGGATTTTTAACCCAATCAATGGTACGCCCTTTATCAGGATGGAAGCCGAGAGAGCTCACGAACGCACAGGACAGGCTTACGGCCACTGTAAAACAGAAAATAATTTTCTCTTACAATCAGATTCGAACGCTGTTCCTTAGAGTTAGTAACACAGTGCCTTACAACTAAGCCACCCACTTTTATAAGTGAGATAAAAAAAAAATACTAGAATGCAACTAGGAATATAAAATATA
>NW_027110126.1:238711-247289 GCF_000696795.3 Halyomorpha halys | reverse complement strand
ATATGCAAAAAATGTAGTTTATACTTAAGCTACTTAAGCTTACTTAATCACTTAAAATCCACAATAATTATTAATTTATTAGTTCATTAAATAATGAACTAATAAATTAAAGTCACACTATCGTAACATGAAAGTAACATTATCATGTCAGATATAATGTCATATTTAACTTAGTATTCCTGTTTTATTTTAATGGAAGTTTCATACTTTTACGTCAGTTTTGACAAATGAATATTGAAAATTACCACCACTTAAATTGCATATTACATATCCAGCCCTGATTTAGATCAAAAGCAGGAGTGTCGAAACATCAGTCCTTAATAAATAGTTTTCACTATTTAAATTAATTTAATTTAATTAATAAGAAGACTATTTATCAATCTTCTTAAATTATCCTTTTCCTTCGTTGAACTCTCGGACTCTCTTCTTGATCTAACACACTGTTAACCGTCTGCATGAACATAAAAGAAAAAATAATGTCCGTTTGGAAAAACCGGTCACTTAAATGGATGATTTGAACCTGCTAAATCATTACAGGGACAACTTTAAACACAGCCGATAAAAAAGAAATCAAATCTTCTACGTCATAAAAAAAAAACCAGTACATGATTTTCATCTTGATTTATCCTCAGAAAATATTTCAAGAAAAATATAATATTATTAATAGATTACCGTATGTGGATTAAAAGATTTTTTAAACATCATTAAATTTATAGAAAAGTTAACTGAAAAAAAGAGAAAAAACACTGTGTTTCTTTTGATTGAATTTAGCTAGTTCATACTTCACACTCTTCTTGGTAAAAATTAATAACAACCAAATATATTTTCTTGTATTATTTTGTTTTAAATAAATATTATTTGGAATTAAAAGTTTTCGTAACATCGATATATATTATAAAAAGGTATTAGCAATATTAATTCAATCTAATTTTAAATACATATGATAAAAAATTCCATAAAATTAAGCTGTGAACTCACATCGTTTTCAGAATTCTTATCAGTTCTTCACGGTTGTGGGTCAACAGCTATGTACTTCAGAGTATTTTCTATGGCATGTTGAAATTTTTCGATAGTTAAGGCAAAGATATCTAAAAACTGAAATTTCTTCCACAAAAATAAACATTAGGAATAAAAAAAAAAATGTTTATTAATGAAAAGATAGGAGTTGCCATACATCAATCATATTTCAACATGGACCGAGCATCGTACGGATGAAGAATGATAAGGGAACTGCATTAATTTAAATACCCAAACATTAGGGAAATTTAAGATTTGAGAAACTAAAAAAAACTGCGAAAATATCTTAAAACATTATTCAAATAGTTTTTAAATTTTAAATTGCTTATAAACGCTATATGGAGAGGTTTGTTTTTCAAAAAAGGTTTAGAAAAATGGAAATTTAGAGAAAATATTTTTTCGGTAAGCTAGGTTATTATAATAATCAGGTTAAGTAGATTTTGCCTCCACAAATAAATTACTTCAGAAATATACCAGTGATAATGTAATGAGAAGCTTCAAATTCAGAACAAGAGGAAACGATAGCACACTTCTACATACAAGAATAGTAAACGTACAAAGATTCGTAATTAATACTGCAATAAAATTGAATTATGGAAAGGGGAATGAAGATAAAGAGATAGATATACGAAGAAGGGATGTTAAGTGGCCAAAAATATTTCTCCCTCTCGGAGAGCACAAGGGGGTGGTAGAGCTGCAACCCTGTGTACTACCCGAACCAAAACTTAGGACTCAGTGTACTACCTGTCCTGAAGAAGACGGGGCCACTTGTTGCTGCTCCTCCAACAATTAACATCCTCCCTCTGCACCATTCTTCACCTTCTTTCTTCGTAGGCTTAGGGGAGATCTTTTAATAACTCCCATCTTCCTCTTCTTATCCACTTAGGAGGCTGTCGTGTACTCCAGGGAGGAAAATCCGAAGGATAAAGAAAGGGGGTGTAAAAATCAAACAGGAGAAAACATTATCTCTTACTTCCTGAACAAACAGTAAAAGAGGAAGCATAGCCAACTAAAGAAATTATGATGTTTTTATTCATTAAATCTGTTCTAATAAAGAAAATTTTAAAAGAAAAATGGACATCGTTTTCAAGCGAATACCATTTTAAAAAAATAATTTATTACCATGAAAATAGAGAGAAAAGTTCTGTTTTTAAGCCAGTCCATAAGCAACCTAAGAATTCACTTGGAAAGTCCAAAAAACGTAACGGAGTGGGAGTTGAATCCAGAACTGGTGATAAGAAATTAGATTCCACTAACTCAACCAATTTTCAACAATTCACATCCAATTTTTTTTAACGATTTATAAAAGATTCTTTATCTTTTTTTTCCCAAATATGTATTAAAGCAATAAGAAAACTCCCCATATCCTAATGGTTTTTCAGGTAAAACCATCTTCGTAACACAAAACTAACTGATACACACATTAATGTTAAAATATATATTTTATACTTATCTGTACTAATATGTAAAGAGGATATGAAATCCAAAAAGAGTCGATCCTGAGTAAAAATCAGAAAAAAATTCTCTATCGATTGGTATAATGTATTTAAGTTATATAATTAAGTAGTATATTACGATAATATCCTGGTTAAAACTTTATTGAACGGATAAGATTTATAAAAAATGTTTTGAACTTAATTTTTCGTCTCCTTAAAAATCATGAATATGGAGGTAAATCTTATGTGCTTATCACTACAGATATGTAGTGGCGAGTATAAAACTTATCAGTGCAGATATGTAGTGATAAGTATAAATACTTCACAGTACAGATATGTAGTGACAAGTATAAATACTTATTAGTACAGACATTCCATATATTATATTTAGTATATAATATTATTATATTTGTTCTTATCAGTACATATATACTAAAAAAAAAGAGATGGTAAGGGCTGCGATAAGTAAAAAAATAGTATTAAACTATTTATTATGAACAATGTTACGACACTTTAGGTCATCACGGCAAAAAAAAAACAAATACTGATGAGAGAGAGAGAGTAGACCGTGGATGGTTGGGGAGTGCGGAGATAATGGTAGGGGGGGGAGGGGTGAAGTGCGGTGAAAAAATAACACAAATAAGTTATTTCAACTTATTGTTATATTTTCACCGCACCCCCTAACGATCTTCTTCTCACAAAAATATATACTATTAAGTGAAGCTAATAGAAAAGTATAAAAGTCTTAAGAGTCTCTTGACTCATAGCCTATGTATTTCTTCATTTGAGCTCTGATAAAGAGCTGAAGTATCAGTCGAATTGTGGGCATTAATAAATATTTGTTTGTCTTGAGCGCAGCCATAATAACTCACATATGGTCAATCATTTATAAACAATAAAATTTCTTAAATTGCGATGATTATAAAATACATACTGAATATAAAAAATAATGAGCTTCTTCGTTAGTTGTTCAAAAGTAGAATAAAAAAAAAAATAAAATCCATATTTCACATTGCGGTTGACAATAATTAATTCTTTCCTTAAAGATCTTAGAAATCGAGCTATCCTAATTTTCTGGACTACATATGGACATGATGTAATCAAATTCAACCCCACTTCAAATTCCGCGAGTATCCTGAACTATCCTACTCCAAAAGAACTAAATGATTTCTATTAAACCGTTTACAAATACGATAAATTCAAAAGGGCCCATGTCCTGATTCGTTTCTAGATGCTCCTGTCCAAAGCTACAGTCAAGAATAGAAAAGACAGGGGCGGATATTTCTTTGATTGTTTAAATTCTTAAATAATTTTTTTTATGTAAAAAAATATATATCTCCTCCCCACAGAAAGGTAAAAATATGAAAAATAACTCTTCGTTAATTTTTTCGCTTATTGGAACGAAATCGCAAACATACTTTTAAATCTGTGTTCTGAGTTCATATAGGACTTTTTCAAATACAAAGTAAATCTACTAATGTGAAGAACAGCTATAGTCTGCTTAAGACGACATTTACTTACAGGCAGATCTATTTAACTGTACTAATGTATAGTCATCTTCTATATCAAAAAAACCAAATTCCGAATATAACACATTTCATATTTGGCATCGTTTAAGCAAAAAAAAGTGTTTTATATTGCATTACAACCACTAGGGTATAAATTTTATAATAAACGGACAACATAGCAATAAACATAAGCTATTAATTGTTAATTGTTTTCGAACAAAAGGCTTTTATATCATACTAATTTTATATCATGATGATTTAATAGAATATGAACCAACAGAAGTTTCGGTGCTCAAGTTTTAAATTCTTTGTCGTCTAAATAAGATATAAATATTATGAAATATAAAATTTACTTCAAAGCAATTTTGAGACAATGAATAATCTGTATTTGGTGTCGTATTTTAAAATTACTAATAAAAAAATATTTTTTATTAAATTTTTAAAGGTATAAAATAAATTACATAGGATAAATCTTAGGATTAATACTGTTCGAAAGATCAACTGATGTACATTAAAAATTAGAAGATGTTTAAAAATATTAATACAACCATAACTATAATATAATTATTAGAAATTCAGATAATATTCTAAGCAGTTATAAAATTTAGCACCCCTTACTCACCCATGTCTGATAGAAAGATAAATAATAAATTTATTACAAAAGGAAAAGAAAAAAAAACTGATAAAATTTGACCCTGGGATCGTAATACCTAGGTATTAAAGTACATTAAGATGCATATTAAGTATGAGATGTTATACAGTACGTAGTATTACACAAACAAATATAATTTTTTTAGAGAGGAAGAAGAAAAAGGAATCTCAACAAAATCAAAATTCATTGCTAATTCATTCATTGGTAATTGTAATATTGTCTCATTTAGATGTAACAACTGGTTTAATAACGGTATTGGTTTTTCGGTACTACTGCTAGTTCTCTTGTAGTATTTTTGAAGTTGATTATTTGAAAATGTTGAAAAGTAGGAGTGCAATATTGTAGTTTAGAATGTATTAAAAAAAGTTAGTGACGCTTAAAGCTCAGTGCAATGTATATATATACTAAGAAGAAGAATTCAGTGAAAACATAAACGTATAACTTTGGAAAAGAAGTTCCTAAGATTTTCAGCCTTGTCAAGTAGAAAAGCAAGAAAAAAGAACTCATGATAAACGGTGCACATATTTTTTTAATTTATGCGGTCTCAAAAATAAACAGAATTCCGATATCAGTGGAAACAAGAATCTACAACACCACTGAAGATAGTGACTAAGTATACATTCATGTTTCTCAACGTCTTTTGAATGACGTTTTATTTTGTTCATTTTAAATATATCTTCCTGATTAAAAATATTTAAGTCAACAAAATACTCTTGTGTGATAATTTTTGTTTGAATTTTCACTTTAATAAAGCTCAGTTCATATCCCACGCACTTTGGGTTCTTATTTCACAAGAAAAAAAAAATAACTGAAGAAAGGTATATTAGGCATAAAAAGGGCTCAATAATTTTTTATTTTTTTAATAAAAATAAATATTGAAGATTTGATTTATATATTTCGGTATCGCGCATATTTGTTTTTCTTTTAAACACGGGTAGCATAGAGTAAATAATAATGAACATTGGAGATACGATATATAATAAACGTAAAAATCCAAAAAAAACTTGGAAACCCTACATCTCAAACTTCTGTCAGTAATCTTTTGTATGGGTTCATTTTCAATAAATTTCATCTATTCGCTATGTTTGGTAGTAATCATTGTAATTACAATTATTTTTTGGTTGTAATTAATTATAATTATAATTACAAGTAATTTAAACCATGGCAATTTAAATACTAAAAATGAATTTAGCCTTTAAACAACAATGAATCAGGCCAAATTTCCACTCATAATCTCTTGGGGTTTGAATTAGTATTTTTATTTTAGTTCTTATATCTGATTAATATCATACGCATTATTATAATAAATTTCAAATTAAGTGTATAAAAACAAGGCAATCCATCCCGACCGGACCCGCCCCATTAAGACCCCCTAGGGAGGGACGGTCCTACATCCGTTTTGAAATATTTGCATAAAAGAGGAAGATGAGACTATAACATGGTTTAATCAAGCTATTTTTAAAAAGCGCCTCGAATTAAAAACAATATGCTATAGTGTTTTTAACAAGGGTAGAATATAAACAGTGCGTATATAAAAGTATCTGTAATTTCAATTACTTTTAATTGCATTAAAATTATTTGAACTTACAGAAATAAAATCACAATTATTTAAAATTGTAATCAGTAACAGATATCATTTTTGGTAAACTATAATTGTAATTACGATTCCAGCGCTTCAAGAAATTGTAATTAACAATAAAAATGTAAAGTAAATTGAAGACATCAATAGTCATAAACAAATATAAATAATAATTTATTCCCAACTTGCAGAGCGAAGCCGTAAAAATCGATTAGGATCCTAAAATACAATAAAAAATTGAAAATTATTTAAAGCATGATTCGAATGTATGTTTAACTTTTTGGTTTAAAGCGCTTAAAAAAATATTTTCAATTCCACTTAGTTAATCAACTATGGATCACGAATGTGATTTACAAGGTACGAGTATAACCAAGGAGGATGAAGAAAAGAAAAAATCATATTAAAAAATTGCCGCAAGAGCAAATTATGTAAGAAGTATACTTAACATTAATTAAATTAATGTATTTATTTATTTATTTATAAATATGTAATAGTAAAAAATAGTGTTTTAAAAGAAAATATTAAAGTATCATAACTACTAGAATATAAAAACTTACAATAACCAAAAAAATCTAATAAATTTTACAGTTGAAGTTAAGAGCAATAAAGAATTAACTAAAATTAATTAAAATTAGATGATCTAGCAAGTTGGATGGGAGTTGCGGTCAGAGAAAAATTGTTGATAAGTGAAATATGCTTTTGATATCAGCTAAAATTAAGAGCAAGTCATAGGACCTCAATAAAACATGAAAATAAGTAAGTATCCAAATATTAATAATGGGCATAGCATAATATTATTATGTATTCTACAACATCATACATATTTTAGGAGAATTTAATCCACTCTTGAAATTCGAAATATAATTCTTCATAACTGTAGAAATAAGGTCCGATTGGTGAACAAAAAATGTACACAAAATAACAAAAACTACGAACTTGTAACAACTTAGCTAGGTGTTGTCAGGGCTAAATGAAATAAGATATAACAATTGTAAAGAGACACATAGGGGTAATGGTAATATTGTATGTATATTCCTATTAGTACAAGAGCCCAAGAGGAGAAAAAAGGTAGTTAGTTATCTCACACCAATTTTTGATTACTTTAATGAAAAATATGTATAATTACTAATCAAAATTAATGAGTCTGCCAAGTATAGATAGGGGAAATAAAAAGTGGCGGCAGATATAGCAATAACACAATTTAATTTTTCATTCGGAGCTCTATATCTTAAAAAGAAGGAACATTCAAGAAAACCTAGGAGAATGTCATTCAAAGATGAGCAAATTTGCTAAAATATGAGCCCTAAAAGAGTTATTTATGTTAAATATTTCTCGAGATATACCTTTTTAAAAAGCAACATTTCATAAAAATCTTCTTTAAGATGTACTAAAAAATCAGTAGTCAGTGAATTTATTTTGAAAAATTTATATCTCAAAAACAATTTGACGTACAGATGTCTATTAGTACCCAAATTAAAGCTAGTTTAATGAGCTATAAAGTAGTTTATGATGTTTATCTTCGTAGGAGTAATAGTTTACATGAAATACGGTGAAATAAATTGATTTATAGTTGTTCGGACAAATTTTTATTTGCTAAATGTATATTCATATGTGAATATCATAAAAACTACTACCCTAAGATAAGTGTCATAAACTACTTTATAGTAAGTTAAATTCCCTTTATTTTGAGTGTTGGCAGACATATTTAGGTCTTATGAATCTAGAGATATATTTTTTCATAAATCTAACATTTTATAGGAACAACTAGAAATCAACATTTTGTGAGTTTATTTTGTCAAATATCATAAAAACTACTAGTCCTACAAAGATAAACATTATTAACTATTTTACAGTAAATTTAACTAGCTTTAATTTGAGCGCTGGCAGAACAACTGTAAACCAATTAATTTAAGCAAATATGAAAACTAATACTCTAACGACGATAAATGTCATAAACCACTTTATAGCCCCTTAAATTAGCTTTAATTTAAGTGCTAATAAACATCTGTACGTCTCATAGATCCTGAGATATAGATTTCTCAAAATGAATTAACTAACTACTAATCTTTCAGAATATTTTTAAGAAATTTTGCTTTTTAAAAAGCTATATTTCGAGAACTATTTGACATAAATAGCATTTTTAGGGTTAATATATAAGCAAATTTACTCTACTTTAAATAGTGTGCTCTTAGGTTTTCTAATGTTGTTGGTAATTTTAAAGATATAGAGCTTCGAATGAAAAATTAATGTTTTTTTAAGGTTTTGAAATAGCCGCCATTTTTTATTTCCTCTACCTATACTTGGAAGACTCATCAATTTTGAATATTAATTAAACATAGTTTTCATTAAAGTAATCAAAAATTGGAGTGAGATGACATTTTTTTCT
>NW_027110126.1:231409-238561 GCF_000696795.3 Halyomorpha halys | reverse complement strand
TATAAATATAACTTTTTCTCTTTTTCGATAATAAGTGGTTTTTTTGCTTTATTAGAGGATCTTAAAAATAAATAGAATATAAAATTTATAAAGTACAAACGAAAATACCTGCAAAAATCATACTTTTATATGCCTTGTCTTGTTTTCATTTAGCCCTGATGACAAAGCAAAGGGGGGCAAAACGTTCTTTTTACAATTAATTACATACTTTCAGCTACAACCTCCAATTAATTCTTCATAATTCATGATTATGAAGAATTAATTGGATTAACATGTTTCTTATCAAACCATGAAGTAGATCTGAATTAAGCCGATACGTCGTCAATAGTTACAAATAATTTTCACTAATTATTTTATATCCTTCTCTAATCGCATTTTTTTTTTTTTATACATATTCAATTTAGATTCAACTTATCTGAAGAACATTTCACATCTCCTAGCAGAGTGAAATAGCAGGCCAGTGGCACCCTGAGTTCTAGCAACGTATATCTTTAGTCACATATTCAGAAATAAATTTAAAATAAATCAATTGAAAAATAGAAAATAAATTAGTTGAATAAACGGATATAAATTAATTCCCAAGTAAAAAATGTAAATTACGCCATTAGCATCACAAAATACTGACTGCAAGTATTACCTCACCTGCGTAAGATTTGAAAGAGTAATAAGTCCAACAACGGAATGGTATATGATTATAAAGCCTATACATCAAGGTATAGGCTTATGCTCCCATCTATAAGTTCGAAGATTGAACATCATAGAAGTGGATTTTTAAGTCCTAATGGGTTTCAAAACGAGTAAATTAATATATCCATGAGGAAAGTGATGAAAACCTTAAGTACCGTCAGTAGGCCATTTAATCCTTTATTTATTAACCTTAAATAAAGGATTAAATGAAATAACAATAACTTATTAACTATATTATGTTGTACTGTCCAGTAATATGGTATGGGAGACTCCATGCCAACAATGCTCTAGGCCCAATGTTGCCAACAATGCTCTAAGGCTCAATGTTGCCAACCATGTTCTAAAGTCCAATGTTGCCAACCATGTTCTAAGACCCACTGTTAAGCTTTTTTTTGGCAAATATGAAGATGTAAACCCTTTGCTCCACTATGGAGACGATGAAAATCATTTTCAGTTCATATCAGAAGAAGAAAGACAAATCGTAAAAACTATTGTGTATAGGTTTTGTCACTTTTGGTGACAAATGACGGTCGCGGCTCGCGGATTTTACTAGATAAAAGCTGGCAATCGTGGTTCGAGCTGCACTCTGCATTCCACACTTAGATGCAAATGAGTTAAGCCTCTTTGTGCAAAAAAGTGCATCAGATTCGAGTTTACGTTGTTTTTATACAATGAATTAAAATTTATAACCCCCATATGGCCAATAAAAGAAAAATTTGGGAAAATTACAGTGATATTGAAAGTAGGGATGAATTAGAATTTGAAGTTCATAGTAAACGTAAGATAAATAATATAGATGCCCATAAGATAACGCAGATAATAATGAATTAAGATATACATATTTTTTTTCCCTCACCCTTCTATTAATTTTATTATTTCAACCAAAAAATATCTATACATAATACATAATGAACATAAATGTCCTTCCTTTGCCTGAAGGGCATTTTAACGTAGGTTGTGGGATCCGCTGTGTGCAGGGGAGCACTGTGGCACTTACTCGTCGTACGTGATTTGTACTAGCTTCGGCGGTACAAGTACAATTGGAACAATACAGAGGAGATTAACATGCCCCCTGCACAAGCTATAAATCTTATTCTAATGAGTGATATTGAGGGAATCGAAAGTGATAAGGAGAAAATGTAGAATACATACGAGATTCAACGGAAAATGACGGATGGATAAATGTTTCGGAAGTGGATACTATTCCATCTCTTATGGATTTTGATATTTCACATCAAAATTCCAACAATTTAAATGAAAAATAAGATTTTTTTCGCCTATACTTTATGGAAAGATTGACTGATTCCACAATAAAAGATTGCATTATCATTTAAATTCAAAACTGTGAAGAAAACAATTGTCAAAGAGATCAATATGGAATACATAACGTGATATTAATCGGAAAAAATATCTGGCCTTCATTGGACAGATCATGAAGATGCCGGTTGCGAATATTCAGGAATATTGGTCAACCAAATCCACCAGTAATATGTTATTCCATTCAGAAGTATTAACCCGAGATAGATTTTAACAAATATTCTAGATGCTTCAGTTACAGACAATTTCTTCAGTATGTAAAAATACCTGTATAAAGACTGTTAATATCTTTTTACAATACATCAACTTATAATTTTCCGAACGTCTTGTAACAAATAAGTCGATTCCCGTTATGAATTCCATTATGAAATTCAAGGATAGTGACTTATAACTTGGCTAAACCAACTTGAGGGGAATTAGAATTTACGTTCTGGAAGACTCAAATTCCGGTTATGTTTGCTCGGTTTTGCCGTATTATGCCAGTATTACTTCTTACAATCTCATAAGACCTGACCTGCAAGTCAGTTTCAGAAGTCCGTCCATAAGAACTGTATAGAAAATTATTGGACGATGTTCCTAATGCTAGAGGTTAGCACATGTATACCGACAGGCATTAAAGAAGCACACCCCTTGCTGAACATCTTCTAAAAATGAATTGTTCCTGAGTTGTTAAGGAAGGAAAACAGTGGCCTGTAGAAAAGGCAAAACCATAGGCCTCGCATGGGAGGACAGAATGATATCAACTTCCATAAGTACTTGCAATGAAGCGAGTTTAATATCGGTTGATAGAAGAGTACGTGGAGGTGAATCAGTCACCTGAAATTGTTGATTATACAAAAAATATGTGAGGAGTAGATCGGGCCAATCAATAAGTTGCAACATATTTTTTTTTTGAGAAAATCCCTGAAATGATGGAGTAAACCATTTTTCTGGGGTATGAAGATATGTATAGTAAATTCATAAATATTTTACACATCTAATAAAAAAATAAATCATGAAAAACCAACGTCAGATTTGAAGTTTGTAAAATTGTCGGTGGACGAATTAGTTGATTGAAAAACAACCCAAAAAACGCATATCTGAAGAATCTATTTAGACTAAATATGGAGGGCAAGCTGAACCATACACATCATACGTTCTGGAACCAAGAAAGATTATGTAGTGTTCTAATACACATATTCCGAGCGAAAGACGGAAGATCTATTATTTTTGTGATACCTGCTTAGAAAAAAGTATAGTGCTACGAGAGATATCACGCCTTCGAAGATTACGAAATGTTATAATTTTTTTTTTATAATATACCATAAATTTGTATTCATAATAAATTTAAAAAATAATATAATCTAAATAATACTTCCCACAACTCAGCTCCTTACAAACTTTCAGAACATGCCCTTAGGCATGATCACTCCTTTGATTTTGGCCATACCACTATTTTAGCCAATGTTCCTTCCAAAAGAGACTTATCTCATAATCCATTTAGATACACGTTGAACCCCTTCCACTAAACCACTAAATTGATAAAAAATTTATCTCACATACCTAAGGCTATATATTAAACTTAATTAAGCGTCAATTATTTTATTATCGTCAACAAATATTTCTATTATGCTTTTGTTTTTCACCAGTTTGTCTTCCCTCTATCACTTATATTACCTATCTCCAAATTCACTCATATTGATTTATCTAGTGTTTTATTAACTTATTTCACTTATCATTATCATCCCCTATATTTTTAACATTCCATCACACAGTTTTTTGCTCATTTCTATAATTGATTACTTATTTTTAATATTTTTATGTACTTCATTTTACCTTGTATTTATATATGTAATTTCACTTCAGATTTTTTAAATTACCTTATTTCACATTAAATTTTTCATGTTACTCCTGTTTTCAATACTATTACTGTTATCAGTGTAGATAAATTATTATTTTCACGATCTATATAAAACAACAGTTGCTATCATTGTCTAATTATTCTTTGTTTTATTTTTTCACCATTTTATTTAATATTCTTTATTTACTTCTGCTACAATCATTATTATTATACCTATATTGTATTTATTATCCTAACTATATTTTCTATAAATATATATTATAAGTTACGTAATGTATCATTCAATTTATATTTAGTTTTTCCTAATTTAGAAAATCATTATAGTTATTATTATTATTATCATCATATTTTTATATCTTTCTTGTATTATATTTCATCATATTTATATGACTATTTCCTGATATTATATGACGCAACGTATTTGAAACAGAAATAAAACTCTTAACGGCTACCTACCTTCCACTTCTCCGATTTATTGTCAATGTCTATTTAACTTATCGTCTTGAACAGGTAGGTGGTCTTGATTTCTTCATTGCTCATTTATTATCATCATTATTAATTTTGTTTTAATTAATCTTTCATGACCTTTATTTAATATCAACTTTTTTCCTCAGTTTCCGTCTTTTATGGTGTTTAAATTTTGTTTTGCCACATTTACTTTTCTGTTTTTTCGTTTTATATGCTCCTCATGTACTTTTTTAACCGTATAGTTGACGCGGTTTTTTATTCTTATCATCATTTGTTCAAGTTTATTTTATATTAATACTATTTTATTTATTATTTTTAGTTTTGACTGCCGTCAAAATAGCCCTGAAGAAGCCCTGCAACGTGGGGCGAAACGTTGGCTCATTAAATTAGTATATTTCTACTATTTGAGTTTTTCCTGACCGCACCCGGACCATATTCCTTTCATATTTTATTTATTCCTTTCTTTTATTTATATATAATTTTCTTTTCACTTATTTTTTACATAATATTTATCCTACCTTCATTTACCTTTTTGCATCCTATTGTTGTAATTTTCTTAGTTGTTTTGTATCTTTTTAGTCCTGACGAAGCCCAAGAAACATCTGACAATAAATAGTTGAAAACTATTTTGTTCATTTTTAACCGCAACCCTGACTATCCTCTTATTTTAAATAATACGGTAAACTATTAATATTTATATATATAAAAAAAAACATACAACAATGACGTTTATTTAAACGCGCTTATCATTTACTTACATGTATATATGATCTTTTCACTAAAATTGCTTTGGGTTGCTGGTAATATGAATGAAAAAAACTTTGAGTATAATGGTTCTTGAAAAACAAAATTCTAGTTTTTTTTGTTTTCGCGATAAAGTGACATGAAGTTATTATTGGTAGGGTAACGTCTGTAATGGTGTCGAGTAATAATAAGTTGTTTTGGCTGAGTATTGTGTATCTGATATACAGCTATGAATCAGCAGCACTTAGTCCTCCTATTCATTGCATTGCATTTATCACTGCATTAGGAATATTTTCAGGGCAACAAATACAACCCATCCTCATGATATGCCCAGCAAAGACAACCTCCTTAACTTTATATTACTCATAATTTCAGTCTCAATAAGATGAAGTTTTAGTATTGGATAAATATTTAATTTCCTCATTAAATTATTTGTATTGATGTGTTTTAGTGATAGTATTGTTTTTATCCTAACTTTTAATTTATTTTATTTATTTAGAAGTAATTTTTGTTATTTTTTTATTATAAAAAAATATAATTATTGTTTTCGTTAGAAAAGGAATTTTATTTCTGTTCTTAAATTGATTTATCTTCTGAGCTACCTAAGGATTTGGTCAATTAGGTTCGGATGGATAGACACAAATTCTTCAGGTACTGCACTAATTAGAATTATTTATAGGTATTGCGTTGCTACCATCCATACAATAAATCCATAATAACACGTAAACATTACGCCACAAGAAGGATAGAAGCCTAGTATGAGAGTTCTAACACGGATTTACTAGTAATGACTAATTAAATTCGGTTTAATTACTTATTGTATATTCTTCAATTATCTATTAAAAAAATAAAATATTATAAGAACCAAGCGCAATTACCACTAGATTAAAGATTAGTAAGTGTTTATCCCCCTGCAGTCAAACAAATTTTTTCAATAATCAAAGTACGTTGCACGTTGATTACAAGACAAATATTAATCAGATAATGAAATTAGGCTAATTGATTAAAATCGCAAGACAAAAGGATTAACCATATAATCTTCTAAATGACTATAAATAAATGTAATAACATTTCCGTAAAGGTAATAATAATTTTGAAAGCCAACATTTCCGATAGTATTGACAGATTAGAAATAGGTTAGTAGAAGAGAGAGGGGAAAAATATATATATTTAGCATTATAACCATCTGGAAAAATATTTTTTTTTTTAATGTAATTCATTTTTATATCAGTAACTAAATAAAAAAAAAAAACCCTGACTAATTTATTATTTTCTTCCTTCTGACACTCCAGTTATTAACACAGACTAGAAACACTCATTAATATTTCACTTTGATAATTACAATAATGGAATTTAAGAATGAAATAAATTTATTCATTTAAGGATAAGCAATCAATTAATAGCTTTAATTACAATATTCGTACACACAATATTGTAATCATTATAAATTCTAAATTTATTCAAAATCCCTAAGCTAAGCTTATCTTTAAAACATTCATTGATAGCCAGTATCAAGAGATAATGACACCAAAAACAATGGACCACCCACCCATTATGACATCGAATTAGCTACGGTCTTATTTCATCTTTAAAATAAGAAGAGGGCATTTCCATAAAATAAAATCAGTCAAATCGTGTAACATTGAAAAATTGTCTAAAATCGAAAAAAAAAGGCGTTATATCTATTAAAAAAAAAGAAATAAAACCTAAATAATTCCTTCAATTTTCAACCTATATAGTTTACTGAGCCTTTGAAAAGGAACTGACACTACTGCAAGCTTAAATGTTGATGAATCAATCACGAAATAAAAACATGAATAACATTTTTGTAAACAATGCAAACATTCTGCAGAAAAATATTTTTATATTCCACTTAGGTTGGATCATTCAATTAAGTCTGAGAAGAAATATCAAGGAAAAGGTAAATAATTGAGATATTACTTATTAACTGAACCAAACGAAAGGGTTAGGCAATAATCGGTATAAAATAAATATCTACATATACATATTTTTAAATTTTCAAATTACTCAAGTGATTGTTACCTAAATTGCATTATTACCAAGATAATAATATTTTTTTTATTTTAATTTTTATA
>NW_027110126.1:227951-231336 GCF_000696795.3 Halyomorpha halys | reverse complement strand
ATATGGACAAATGGGGACTAATTATTAAATAATTATTAAAAAAAAAATCCAAAAATTCAATGGAATAGTGCGAGAAAAAAGAATAAAGACTTCTATTAGAGCTTGGTTTGCTAACAGTTCAAGAAAACCTACATTAAGTTTTTTAAACATTTACTATTAATTAGAGTTAAGTATAATAGGAAGTGCAGTAGAAATATTCTATGTAATATATGTAATAAATTGAATTCCTTAACAATTCATTCATATCAATGGTTACTTTGCACAGATTGGTTTTATACTTTTCTTGATATTCTCCCATGCCTTGAATACAGATGATAGAAACAAATGATAAATAATAAAAATATATGAAAGGAAATTGGCCCAAGTCCAGTAAAAAGAACTCAAACAGAAATTGAACTATTTATTGTGAACCAACGTTTCGCCCCACTCTGCAGAGCTACATCAGGGTTAAAAAAGATACTAAACAATATAACGAACTAAGAGAATAGATAACATAAAAATGTACAAAGTAAATTAAACATAATAAAAATAAGATGTACAACGAAAAAAATAAATAAGCAACAATTAAAAAAAAAAAGTATTAGAAAATAGAAATAATAAAAAATACTAAAGTACATAAAAGTGAAATATAAAAAAATAAAGCACGCAAATTGAGTCCATCTTTTAGAGAAAATAATAAAATAAAGGTAAAAAAAAATTTTTTTTACTTTATTTCTTCTCTTCATTTTCCATACACTTTATTTAGTTTCTTCTCATTTTCTATCATTTAGTGTGTATTTTTTAATATTCCTCTTTTATCGAAGTTTAATGTAAACTTTCATCAATTGCCTGATAATTTTATTTTTAATTCTTGCTTCTTTATTTTTTTTTTTTTGTTGTACATCTTTTTTTTAATTTACTTTGTTAATTTTTATGTTAACTTTCACATATTTTAAATAATTTTTAGCAACACCTTAGTTTATTTTTTATTCATGTTATTTATTCTCTTACTTCCTTACATTACTTTAGTAGTATCTTTTTTAGATACAAATCTGCAAACGTTCAGTGAAATATATCAACAAATTTCTTTCTAATCAAATATAAAGATACTTTGAATGATTTCAAGCAAGATATACCTAGATTCCCTTGAGCATTTTTTGTGTGTTGATATTTAAAATCAAGTTTTAGTTATTAAAGTATATCTTAAAAAAAATTGAATCCGCCCCCTCCCACCGAATTATCCTCCCATCGGGTAACAAATGAGCTGAAGCAAGAATAATAATTAATATTAATTTTCATTCCTAAAACTACAGCTTTTAATTACTTGACCACTGGGGATTCGAAATAATCGGAACACGATGAATGCAAATTCGAGCATACATTTTTCTACATTTACATACATTTTTAGATACATTTTTCTTAACGGGATAAAACAATTGATTTTACGAAAATAAGAACTGTTTTCCAGTCAAGAAAATTGGAACGTTTCAAAAATTAATAAAAAAGAAAATCAGTAATAACATTTGTACAGGCTAAGTGAAAATAAAGGAAGTCTGAAGAAAGTATTACCCTAAAAACATGGAATAACAAGAATTTGGAGTTTCAGCTCTTAAGTAAAATATTTATTTATACCAATAAGGTTTGTTCCATATACATAATTTTATTGGATTCAACAACTCACCAAATCTAAATGACGATACCAAAGCCGAATTTCGGTATCTTTTGGACAATTTTTTTTCTTCAAATTTTGACTTTTATATTTCATATTATGGCTACTTATGAATTTCTGATTGAGGAGATATTTGATCTATTCCAAAAAAAAACAAAAAACATTCGTATCCAAAAAAGCTATGTGTAAAACTTGATTATATATTACGATCAAAAATTTTATAGCATATTAGAATATTATAATTTTATTGTATTATTATAAAACATAATATTATACATTTTATCGTTATTGTTATATATATTATTATTATTATACATTAGAATAATGGAGTTTAAATTTTTAGTTCATTATTAACTCTTATAGTTGTATTGTGCTGATTTTATTTTAAGTTCTTTCACCCTCAAAAGGAATATTTTTATTTAAAATTTAAGGACTCAAAAACGATTACTTCCTTAGATATTAGGTTTCTCAATTTTTATTTCTGATTTTGCGGCTTTTTAAGTAAAGCTTTCTTTACGCGGTGTCATGGCGTCCACACACCTTCGTGACTTAAAAGTAGAATGGTATATTTCGCGACAATATTGGAATTAATCGAGCCATAATAGAAACCAACAACTTAACACAGGTTTTATATTTTCTGTTTGATTTTGTGGTTGGAATAGGTGAGACAACGAAATGAAACTGAAGTGATTGCAAAGGACCTATTGAGAAATAAAATAACTTCTTCCATCTCCATTGTCGACTGATTAATGATTCTCACTAATTTAACTACTTAATATTATTGACGTAGAACGGCCTTATTACATTCATTATCATGACTAAATACCAAATAAGTAACCTAAAATGTCTGTTTTTTTCGGTGGAGTAATAAAATTAATAAAAAAAGAACAAGATGAATTCATAATATACTAACTTGTAGGAAGATAGTCCATGTGGCGGTCAATAAAGGCATCGACATGATAAAAGAGAACTATTTATTGTTAACTTTAGATTAACAATGAGTAGCTCTCTTTAGCTACTTTGATACCTTTATTGAACTCCAGCTGGACTATCTTCCTACAATCTATTTCATACGGTCAACTATCTTTTTTTTTTACAGTTTTTTACTGTAATGAAGTACTCCAAGAGTTCCAGTGCAATACGTATCGCAGAGGAAGTAAAGGAACCAGTACAAGAAAGTAATACCTTTGCTAAGACAACCTCTCAGAACTTGGAAAACTTACCAAAACTATATTAAACAAGTATTTTGTGTTGAGGGGGTTAAACTTATAGACTACCTAGAAACATTAACAGAAATTAATACTCCAGGGAACATACGGTTAGCTTTCAGAATTTTAACAACCGTTTGTGCAATTATCTTAGCTCCTATTATCAACCTACCAAATAATAGAATCCAATAATTCTCTAAAATTAGGGGACAATATAATAGCCATCCTTAGACTGATCAACCCTGAAAAAAGAGTACTAATTTCCAGCGTTAAAACCACTACTAATTGGAGTTCTGGCAATGGTCAGATTCTCCACTCAAGTTGAGTGTTTGGGCTTTAGCGCACTTGCTCAGCCTCCACTGGCTCATTACTAGTGATGCGGCGAGAGGGATGCGCTGGGATCTCTTGAACTCTGCTCTACCCTTCACACGTGGGGGATCCTCAGGTCGATTCTGTAAATATTGTATATATTATTTTATCATTATGTTATTATATTTATTTATTTTTCATACAGATAGTCTGATTATGT